>NW_028186901.1:3647105-3821626 GCF_003343005.1 Rhea americana
AAAAAAAGTATTCCATAATAATTTCATTCATTATTTTCTTGAATTTCAACTTGGTTCTTCATTGCCCCTTCTATGGACCTGGATAGCTGCAATAGTCTTCTTAAAATTATAAAGGAGAGGTGACAAGCAATAAGGTTCAAATGGAAATATTTACTGAGGTTTGTTTTTATTTATTTATTTGTTTATTTATCTATTTCTTTCTTTACTTTGGAGAGGCCACTTCCAGGTTCTGGAGTAGGAACTTCAACTGTGAAAGATGGCTTTTGCTTTTAGCCTTTTYCATAACCTCCGCTAGAGTTAAATGAAAACAGTATCTTTTAAAAGTCTTTTCCTGCCAGATTTCTAATGTAATTTTGCAGTTTAAAGTTTTGGATGTCTTGCAGTTCAAAATTTAAAAATTCAATATGCAACTTTTTGCTCTTCTCTTTTCCTTTCTTATTTTTCTCTGGAGATACCATCATTTAATGTATTGGTGTAGCATGTGATAACTAAAGAATAGCTTGAAACACAAACAAGTTTTGTTGAGTTATGGTTGTTTGGGCTAACCCACTTTTGCACTTTCACCATCCCAAAGCCTCAGCACATCTGCAAAAGGCTCCTGTTGGTCTTTTGTTATTGTCAAGTCAAATGGCACCAGGTGGTGCTGTTATACATACTTGTTTCCTTAGCCTGCAAGCCAAGTTTTTACTTCTAGAAATGTCTTTTTAATGTGACTTCTGCAAAAATCGCTACAGGTAGAAAGCAATTTTCTCTTCACTGGAATCATGGTCCATGTAGAGCTCCCTTATATTTAGTGGCTTTTG
This sequence comes from Rhea americana, assembly GCF_003343005.1. Taxonomy (NCBI): domain Eukaryota; kingdom Metazoa; phylum Chordata; class Aves; order Rheiformes; family Rheidae; genus Rhea; species Rhea americana. The sequence continues at coordinate 3,647,909 of NW_028186901.1, forward strand.
ATGGGCAAAACTTTGTGAAACGGGACTCCTTATGGGATTTTCTAGCAGAGTCACATATGTATAAAGAAATCAGGACACACTTAGAGCACACCCAGTGTCTTCTGGAAGCAGACTTCCAAGGGCTTCAATATCATTTAACAGGGAGAAGAAAAAGTATAAAATATAATGTTACAAGAAAAGGCAAGTTTACTTAATCATATAGTCTTTTGAAGGACCTGGATAAGTTTAATCTTATGGGATTTGCTTATAAATGCAGTCTCAGTGCACTGTACACCAGAACACTATAGAAAATAGCAGATACATGGAAAGATCCATAAAGGAAAAAAAAATGCTACTTTTATCAGTATTTGTAATAGAGTATTTTCCATTTTAAAAATGTTCTTATTTTATTAAAAAAATAAACCAGCAATACCACTAGCTGTTTATCTACTTTTGAAAAAAAAATGTTACTAGATAAAGAGAGAGACAAATTTCAAGAAAAAAGAATTTGTTAAAAAAGAAAGGACAAGAATGGGAAGTCTTCTCCCATTTGCAATCTGGAACCACTTGCATCGACTTTTCTGCAGAGAAATGGGAAGTGAGGGTCAGGAAATCAGTACCTCTGCACTCAAYAAACCCTGATGTTCACCCTATATACTCCTTACAACAGGTTATTAAACTTGTTTGAGAGAAAGATAAATGCAGGACTAGAAATACTAACTGATTCATCCTTTATTACACCATGATTCATTCATTGACAGGGACAGTACAGGAAATTGGGAATCTTAGTTGCCAGTTGCCTGTTCTTGCCAAACTAATAAACTCCTTTTTCACAGTATATGCCTAGATCTTTTCCCACTGAAGCTAAAGTACATTTTGCCAAGAATTTGAAGGAAATTGGAGACAGATCTACAGTTTAGACATTTTTTTCACTCAAAATCTGTGCCAAATAAATATTTCTTCAAAATCTGCCCTTCCCCAAATTGATTATCTGGTCATGGGAGTGATTATAGGAGAAACTAAAAAGAAAAGAACAACTTGACTTGAGAAGCAATCAATCAAGTTTTCAGCACTGTGATTTGACTTTCTGAATATGTCATCATCAGTATGTATAACAAAAAATAAAGAAAATGAAATTAATGTTCTTCATCTAATACACTGTATTAACTTTTGCTACTGAGTTTACCACTATTATGCCTTAAAAATAAAATGGATTTCATTTACTCACTACAGCACACAGCAGAAAGTGCACTAAAATTATTTTCCTTTTAAAAGTACAAGCTGTAAAGGCCCATTAAAATCTAATTACTACCAAAAAGGCATTTTACGTTTCCTTGAGATAAGCTGCAGTAGCCTAGTTTGAAATTCAGCTTCCATTGATTCAGGATTACAGAGCAGCATGTTTAGATAATAAGCAAAAGGATCTCAGATAACAGCCTGAGTGAGTCATCGGACTATAGTGTTTAGTCTGAGAAAGTGTGTTTATCTGAAGGGCTCTTGGGACTAATATGGTTCTTCTTCAAAGCTTGAAGCGGGAGGCAAAAATCATAGTCCTGGAGGTTGGCAGGATAAGCATGTCCCGTGATTTGCTAGCAATTCGAGAGATGGATTTCACTAYAGAGCACACTGCTGTTGTCAGGTTGAAAGCATCTGCCTGAAAATGAATTCATGTGCACACAGCTCCAGACAAAGGAAAATCTCCCTGAAATGACATGCCATCACATTTTAAGACCAATTTTTCAAGTCTCTGACTCACACTTGGGAAATATACCGGTGCACTAAGTTTATCATAAAAAGCTCACATTTTAACAAGCAAAAATTGATGCAATAATCTTGAAATGTGCTATCACTGACAGGTACACAAATCCATTTTTCTGCATATTTGCCTGCTTTGTATCTGAAAACAAGTTTGCCTTTTCTACATGGGTCACCTCAGATTGTTTTTCAGTGAAGGAAATTCTGTCTGACGCTCTTTTAAAGTTTGGCTGGAGGTCTAAATATGGAGTTTGGGTAATGAGTCATAAGGAGCAAACCTATGGCAAGAATAAAAGCTCCTGTGTCAGTCAACAGTTTATAAATACAGCAGAAAAGATAATTACTGTGTATGTTCTACAAGGAAGAATTCAAACTGGGCTCCAGAAGTAGCAACATATTTTTAAGTTAGAAGAGAGAAGGAGAAAGCATAAATAAGTGAACAGAAGGTTTCTGTAACGCTGTGTGGAGGCTTTTTGTGCACGGTTGGAGCAGCTGGGGGTTGTCACTCCCTAATGGCAATTGTGAAGGGGACTGAAAYAAGGAAGAAAAGACTTGAGGTCTGAATGTCCTTTCATTTGTACTCACAGATATTCTGGAAGTCGATTATATGTATAAGCAGATGACGTTCATGACTCATTGCAGAAGGAAAACCTCCAGAATACCCTCCCTCTCCCCCAAGTCTTAAGGGAGAGCGACAAGCACATGAGCAAGTTTCAAGGGAGATTTACTCCAGAAATGTCCCACGAACAAGGTCGAACAAGACAGTCTGAGCTGTCTTTACTGTTAACAGTTTGCATTTGCAGATTTTGGCTAAAGTTTTTCTGTTTATTTCTTATTTTTATGTTTATTCCATATGCATAATCTCAGTCTACAGGATCAAAAACCAAACTCTTTTTTCCTCTTAAAGCTCARTCTCACATTTGCTCTCTTTCTGTTTTTTGATTTTTTTTTTAATTCAAATGTAGATGCACAAAGAAAACTTTTGGTTTAATTGACATTAGGATGGGACTCTGTCCTCTAAACATGGCATATAGTGTAGTGTTACATTCTCTAGCATATCATATCTAGCTTCAGTCTGCCCCTTCAGAAGGTCATGGGTCTCCCATTGATTCTTTGTCATATTTAAGCAAATCTTAAGGAAATCTTCAGATATCTTAGCATTTAAGCAAATTCTAAGCAAAGCCTCAGATATATTAACATTTCTGAASTGGAACTGGATACCTGTGTTTAGGCTGCTGAATTCTACCTTTAATTATAATAAAAGATTGCTAGACTTGTGTACTGCTATTTCCATTTTCTCCYTTGATATTTTCATTTTAGTAAAAATTCCACTTCAATTTTTGCCTCAGTGTTCTAGGAAACCAGACGTATTTGTATATATTTGTATGTACTTTTATATATTTGTATTTACTGCCTAATGTAAAGTAAGAATAAAACAAACTTTAAGATATTGTTTAGAAGATAATCATACGTCTTGGCCTAAAGAAGATAGGACAGGTCACCACAAGTGAATTTCGGGGAAGAAATATGGAAAAAAGAGCCAAAGGCATCAATTTCTTCTACCARTGAGGCTAAGTATAGATGTCTTCTTCTAGATTCAGTTGTGCCACTGAATAAGAGAACCAACATGAATTTTGGAAATTCTTATTTTGTCTAAAGTTGATTACAGAGAACTCAGACAGGCTACTCTGCTGGAAAGTCTAGCGCATGGTGAAAAGCAGTGYTAGTGAGTTCAGTGAGCAGCAACTACTTGCATGAGCCAAAGCTACCCTCAGAATGTGCCTCTTATTGTATCTTCAATGAAAAAAAGCTATCATAGGGATATTCGAGGATAACCAGCGATGTAGAAAAGACATACCTAGAAATCATAGACTATCCAGCTGCCTCCTGTGAGGAGAAATCTGTCATATTTAACACCGTCCAAATGTATGTAAGAGAAGTGGAATATCAATAACCGGACGAGCAACTCTTCTGGTTCATTCATGTTTTACTTTGTTTGAATGTTTTTTAACTTATGAAAGCTGAGAACTAAAAAAATATTTCTGAAGTCCCATCTATGCTTTGGATGTTCCAAACTACACCTACCAAGTAAAATATTGAAGATTTATATCCAGTTTCAGATATGAAACCAGAYGTGGATTTTCCAGTCTGGACTTGACAATAACAGAATTACATTAAGTAGTAACAAATCACATCTGATCGGTGTTTGAGTGTTCAGTTAGTGTATATGCACAGCAGGGAAAGGAGAATAATATCTGGTGAAACATATTCTACAGAACAGTGACTAAATATATTAAGCTCAACTGGTTTCTCTGTTCTTGTGTTTCTCAAATAGGGCAGAATTACAATTTTAGCTCCTTGATCTTCTAAAGAGATTAAAATCATGATACAAAGTAGATGCTGAAGTATTTATGACTGTGAGGACACCCAGAGAGAAATGAAATTTCCACTAGATGATTTAGAACTTGTAACACCATCTCTGACTTTACATGAAGCCCACAGAGGTTATCACAGAGCACATCAGCAGCAGCATAACTAAATGCTTTGGGATTTTTTTTGAAGTCACAGGAGGGTTTCAGTTTGAACTTGAGTAAAAATAACATTAAGCCCTCTGTGAAGAAATGTGCTATATTATMTGTTGACTTCAATGAGATTTGTATTAGGCCTTGATTTCTTTTGGAGGTAAAGAGGCAGCAAATTCAAAAAGCCTAACAAGCATTTGCAATGAAAAATAGCTAAATCCAGGATATTTAAAGTTTCTGAAAAATAGATGCCTAGGAAACTGGGAAGAGCTTCCTTCCTAGAACACCTATACTCTGAGATATTTTCTTAGATAATAGTCCAGAACTGGAAGTAAAGGGAAATGTAAAGCAGAGATTTTCTCGTATCAGTTCAGCTTGGAGCTTAAAGAAATACGGCTACRGCCAAGCTGTATAGTGTTGTAGGCTGACATATCTAAAGAGTATGGTGCTACTGGCACAGGCCTCTGCTTTCACCAAAATCTCTGCATCACATTTCTTTATGCTGTCATTCCATGCTCTAGGCCTCTAACATTATAGACATTTTAGTCCCTTCTTGAAACAAAACTTAAATAAAGCTCTCCATCCTTTCTCAGCTGTTCTTATCACCAGCTTTCATTGTGTACATTCTTCTGATTTTCTCTACTTGCTTTACAGCTGGCAGTTCTGATAAAATTCATAATATTGGCAATACATTCCCCTCTGAAAATCTCAAAATAAGGTTTAGGTGAAGTTGTTTAATATGATTAAAATTCAGAAAGAAAAACTGCACTGTCTTCTGAGGAGTTTTTCCTAAAAAGGGACTTGACTGACAAAAGACGAGCCTTGCTTAAACTGGGAAGCTTAATGATTTCAGTTACTTATCAAAAGGTCAGCGCACAGGGACATTTTTTCCCTTCCTAACATGAATCTAAAAATGCTTTCAAAGGGGTTGACCATTTACTTCTTTTTTTTTTTTTTTTTTTTTTTTTTTTTTTTTTCCAGTTTAAAAGTAACTGGCAGAAAATCAAGTGTTCCCTCTCGCCCACAAAATACTAATTCTAATGAAAAGAAGAGATGATTTGACTTTTTTTGAAAGAGAAGGAAATTCTGATCATAAATCCTGATCATCTAGTTCTATCTTTTTTCAACAGCACAAATTTTAATGTTTCTAGTAATAAAAATACCTGGAAAAAAGTCAAAGTAGAAGGAACGACCCCTCTTAGTTTTTACAACATGCTACTTCCTCAGCTCTACCCATTACCTTCCCAGCTCAAAATAAGAGCACATTATCCATTTTTTTGGTTCATTCATCATCCATTCTTTGCTTTCATTTTAAGCTATTTTTTTCCCTTTGTGTATATGGTATTTGCATGACAGTTGCAAATTTGAAATCAGATAGCTCATCTCTGCACGGCTCTATGAGTGGGAGCACAATGTAAGGAGGTCTGTACCRTCTCTACCCTCCATGAAATGAAAGGCACAATTGCAGTTTCTCTGGTTGATAGAGAATAAATCCTACACTGTCCCAGAGTCTCCAGGGAAATAAAACACCAGCAAATTGGTAAGGCACTTAGGAGGATGAGGAAATCCTCTAGAGCATTTTGCTCCTCTTTCCATTAGCAAATAACTGAGTAGATAAATTATGACTTATCATTACTTTTGATCTCTGGATAAAKAAGTATTTTATTATTTAGCAATTCTACAAAATTAGACAGTGGACCTAGATGGTGAACAAGAATAAAGAACAACAAGGAAGGTTCCTAAACATTCAGAGTTTTACAAGAGTAAACAGCTAGAGATATAATTCCCATATAATTGCATACTAATTACAATATACAGCTGAAGTTACTATGTCAGTTTTCCTGAGTTAGAAAAGAAGATCTCCTTCTCCATCAAAAATACAACTATTTTTAGCCATGTTAATCAGTGGTTTAACTGAAGGCAACTGTGGTTTTCCTTCCTCCCCTCCCCGTCAAACCATGGTTGAAGCTATCCTATGCTGCGAGAGCTAGGCTTATCTAGCCTGGGGAAGAGAAGACTGAGGGGGGATCTGATCAATGTGTACAAGTACCTGAAGGGAGGGTGTCAAGGGGACGGGGACAAACTCTTTTCAGTTGTCCCATGTGACAGGACAAGAGGCAATGGGCAGAAATTGAAGCACAGGCAGTTCTGCCTGAACGTGAGGGGGAATTTCTTCACCGTGGGAGTGATGCAGCACTGGACCAGGTTGCCCAGAGAGGTTGTGGAGTCTCCTTCTCTGGAGACCTTCAAGGCCTGTCTGGATGCAACCCTGTCTAACATGCTCCAGGTGACCTGCTTGAGCAGGGKGATGGGACTAGATGATCTCCAGAGGTCCCTTCCAACTTAGTGATTCTGTGATTCTGTGATCCTAGGACTATTATCCATAAAAAACTTCTGGGCCTGTTTAATAATAAATTCTAGGCCAATTAAATTCATAGATTTGGAGTGTTATCTTGAAATTTAGCTTAGATGTTCTAGAGAATCAAGCATTTTCAGAGAAGACTCAGCAGTAAGTCCCTGGTTAAATGTTGGACTATATAATTTTGGGTCAAGAATAATTCAGGGCATCTTTTGATTCCTGGAACTGTKTTGAGTTCACGTTGAAACTGGCCTATATTCATTCACAAATAAAATTCATGTAAACCATAATCCCTTTGAACTACATTTGACCTTACATAACTTGCTACTGTTCCATTCCTGGCAGATGATTGCATTTTCCACCATCTGCAGTGTCCAGCTTAAGTGAACTCAGATATTTGGGAAGCCTAGATCAAAGCTTCCAAGGTTTTTATTTCTTAAATATTTTTTAAGGACCTATGGTCCTTGTTGACTAACTCTTTCTTTAAGGTACACATAAACTATAAAAACAGTGATCTCATGAAACTATCAAAGCCTTCAAAGAGAACTTGACACATATCTCACAAAAAAATCAACCTGATGCAAYATTTTGATTAAATGATAAGAAAGTTTTAAGAAGGAAAGGAAAAAAAATGAATCAGGTAGAACTCTTATATTTAACTTCTTTGCCTTACTATAAGCGGAAAAAAAAAAAAAATAGTTCCTTGACTGATGTCCATACACACATACATGTATGTTATATGTACAATTTATGTTGTTTTTGGCAATAAGATCTTCTTTATGGGTGACTATTTGATGATAAAATAWAATGGAGGGAGAAGAATGGTAACAAAATACTTCCTCTATAAGTACATCAGGATATTCCAGCAATATATAAAAAGGCAGGAAYGAAAAACAAATAAGACAAATGAATAACAGCATGCATTCATTCATTCCATGACTGTGACAGATGTTTCTGCATACAAGAGAAAAAGAAACAAATAAATTTTTGCCTGCTACTTGATTAATTTTGTCTATCTCTTCTGGTCAGATTTTCAAGTTACATTATACCATAGAAGCACTCCTTTAATCTTCTTGATAATTCCTCAGTTTTATTCTGCCACTGCTTCATTTRTGTATGAATAGGAAAGCTTGTTTCTATCCCTGTGATCCACCTATCTGAGGTCAAGATTTTTGTTTTTATCTGTTTTTATCTCTAGTAGAACGGTTTATATTGGAAAATTACTCACCTGTCCAGCAGTGTCTAGAATGTCCAAATAAGCTGGTTCATCATCGATTCGGACTTGAGTTTTATAGGCATCCTCTGAAAAACATAGTGCAGTATTGCTAAGCATAGGTGTGGCTCAGAGGGTTGCAAATGAAACACCTTCACTACTGTGGAGTAGTTTTTTCAAAAGTTCTCCAGTTTGACCTAACTTTGTTTTCTTTCAAGTCAAAAGACACCTTTTGAAATCCTACCAACACTGAAAAGTGCAAAAGGGCATCTAGTCTTCTCTGTGATACAGCGTCAAATATTAAAGCAGTAAATTTGCCACTGTTTAAAAGGATAGCACAGACTATAGRTGCTGCTTAATTCACAAAGCCTCAGGGATTTTGTGCTTGTTTATGCACCAGGATGGTTTTTACTCACCCCAATCACACTTCCACAGAGGCTTTCAAGCAAATACTTCAGTTCTGAGCTAAACATTGTTCAAGTTATTGGGAAAATCTCCTCTTGGTTGAGGGGGGCTTCTGCATCAGATTTTCAGAGCAATTAATTAGGCCTCGGTATGTCACTGCAGAGTATGCAAATGATTTTTTTTTTTAATAAAATCTGTAATCAGTGTCCTCACACTCATAAGGGATAAGCTGTGCTTAGTGGACCGTTCCTTTGGCTCATGATTTTGTCAAGCTAAATTTAGGAGGAGAAAAACAAAAAAAGGTGAACTAATATTTGCATAAACTATTTTCCTCACATTTCTATYTCATTCCCCTCTCAATATTTGTATTTCTTTCCTAAGGTTAAATGGAGCTTAGATAGCAGGCCATGTTTATACTCAAAATAGTCCTAGAAATTACCCGTGTTTAATTAAACAATAATGTAAAGCAGTTTGAATGGGCTGGGTGACTAGTATTATGCTTTGGCTGTGCAGTGAGGCATGAAGTGGAGACAAGTGCATTTAATGCATCCGAGAAGTGTCATTAATCAGCATGAGCATATGGCTGGGCCCATCCGATAGCTCAATCCTGTAAGCACCAACTACCAGAGAACCATCAGAACTAGGCTCTTGATGATATTACATTGCAGGTAGTAGGAATTATGAGGATATTCAAATTTGTCCACACATATGTTGCATTACATGCTACATTATAAAAGCATATAAAAACCTTATTTGCATCTATAGGAAAGGCAAAATAAAGCATTTAGATGTGAYGAATTCTGGATGGCCTTAACTCTGCCAACCTCTGTAACAGGCTATCTTTAATAACATAACCACATACAGTAAATTCCATGGGTCGCCTGCTTCTTTTAGGTCTCATTTCAATAAATTACTGTGACTATTTTGACACATGCCATGGCTTAAACAAATACCTAATCCCTTTGATATTAGGATGACCCGGAAGCTTAATTAGATGTGAGATACACTGCCTTGCTGAGCAGCACCACAGCACTCCAGTCAATATATGTTTCAGTCAATGGATCTCTTTCTTGGGATTCTTGGAGAGGAAAYCCAGTGCCAAAGAGGGACTGTACATAGTGAACCAGGTTATTGMTAGTTTAAGCAATCTATTATGACAAGATAATGTTTCAAATAGTAGCACTGTTATCTTTTAACCAAAGTGAAAATTGAAATATATGAAAATACGCAAAATCAAATACTGGTATTTCCTTCATATAAATACTATTAATGCTGTGAAGTATTACTAAATGTCTTGACATGCAGATAGGTGCCCATTTGTATTACATTTGTATATATAATTAACATACAACTCACATAAATATAGCTTGCACCCTTGGCTCTGCTGCCGGACACCTTAAAGCCAATACGATGTGGTCCTATTTCTCTCTTCACTTAGATTYAATACAAGATTTAATACAGTAGCTTCAAAGGAGTTACTGCAGAGGRACATTTGCATAACTAAATACAGAATTTGGGCAAAAATGAAGTGGGAATCTAGAGAATTCCTGTCTTATTTGCTATGGAAATGAATTGGGAGTCCAGGGTTAGTTATAACTAAAAGATTCACTGGCCTCTGTGAAAATAAATGATAGTTTTCAGCAAGTAAACGGGCATGTATCTAAATGTCTAATTCCCTGCTGAGCTACTTCAGGTGTACCCTGAGACTATGTCACTGGAATCAGTAAAGTTTTAACTGTGAAAAGCTGGAGCAAGGCTCTAAGACTATGTTTACAGCCCCTTTCCATTGCAGAGAGACCACTGGACACACAAAACTATGTGCCATTTTCATTTATCTTCTTGTGTCAAAATACTTGCCCTAAAACACTTTATGAAGGCGTGCCAGAATCATGATCCTATTTTCATTCATAAATGTGCTAACTTTTTTTCTTTTTGGTGAAACATATTCTACTGAAYGTTGACCAAACACATTAACTTAAACAATTTTCTAGGCAGTTGTGTTTGGAACAMGATTTTTATTTGTGGACTTTGTCTWTGCCCCAAGAAATGTAGAGATGAAACAGGAAGGAGATACGACTTTYATTTGTAATATTCTCTCTCTGCATATGTGCAAAAAGTAGGATAGGATAGAGAATTTAGAAAAGCTAAAAAGTATCCTCAACTGGGATGTGCTAACCAGGGGTATCCTCAACCTGTATTTGAATGGGAAAAGAATGGGAGACTGAACAYTCACTTTTCTTATGGCAATAACTTAAGATGATGCTCAGATTTATCAGGGGAAGTACTCTACGCAGCCCACACCTCATATGAGAGTGCTGATCATCGCAGTGCTTTCCTAGGCGTGATCTATCAGCACGTTAAGACTCAAGCACAACTAGCCTCAGACTTTTGGGAGGCACCGACTATGTTTCCTTTTAGTCTGTATTTGCTGATGTCCTGGCCTACTAGGATAACTAGTATTTCCAGTGCAGGAGGTAGAAGAAAGAGGCCTAAMTTGAAAATCTTGATTCCATCTCATACCATATGGACCTGGAAGAGGTAAAAAGCTATATTGACTAGGTTTTGGTCTGCACCTAACTGCTTTAAAYTGAGATTTCATCTCAGGAAGTAATGGAGGTGGAGCTGAGTAAGGGATTATCTAAAAAAACGTTTTTATCTGACTTAKCTGGACTATGGGGAGAAGGCACAAATGCAGTAAACAAGAATATCCTGGAAATGCCTATATGTTGATTCCAGTACTTGAGATCCTTTGGACCCAGGCAATGTATTTCAGTTTCCATCAGTAACAATAACGCTGCTAACCAGCAACCATGGAATCTTTGCATCTATCCCAAAGGATTTCAAAAGAGTCTACAATGCAGCTAGTCTTCTGCAGTCCAGGCAACATAGTGTGTATTATGGTCACACTAAAGGAACTGAGAAACTCTGAATTAAGCTCGTAGAGGAACCTGTTGTTTACATGTAGACAGAGAAGAACAGATGTGAAGATGTCTCACTGAAATGCCATGTGAATGTATCTGAAACAAAACAGGAAAGTCATCATCAGGAGCACTAGCAGGCTTACTGTCTAATGTGCTCTCTTTAAAAACTATTCATATTATTACAAATGCTCTCTGGTATATTTCTATTATTTACAGTGTATGAGTTCATTGCATTTTTTTTTTCATCTAATTAATTTATATAACACTCTGTAAAACTAACAGGGGAGCTGTTCAACCATGTGTTTCTGGATTTTACACCCTACAGCTATAAGGAGTGATCTTTCTAAAATTTATTAAAAGGCCAAATTCTGGCTGGAGTTTCAGCAAGTATTAAGATGAGTCACAAAAAAAAAAAAATAAAAAAGGAAGAGAATAACAATTTGCCCTTTGTATTTCTTAAAATTAAATTCACTATTAGTGTCCCATGAATCTAGCTGTAAGGTCCCAGACTCAGGTTTAGCTAAAATGAAGCAGATGATAGGATATTGTAAGAAACAATCGAGGATGGAGCTTATTGACATTGTTGTGAGATGTAAGAGTCAAACACAGACTGTAAAAGTGAGCACGTAGTAGGTATCAGAGAGAAAAGGGAAATAAAACTCCTGAATCATTACAATCTGTATAATAAATAGCTGACTTCCAAGCTGTGTGGTTAAAATATCTGCCAAAACTTATTTTTTATGGGAAATTATTCTTATATGTGTATATATATATGTATATACACACACATATATTTCCCTAAGAATTTCATTTTCTACAAAAATTTTCAACTTAAAATGAAAACAGGTAAAATTTTCAGCTTAGAAACTATATTATTTGGCTTGATTTATTACTGAGCATTTTCCATTTTCCAAGGGGAAAAACAACAAATAGAACCCCAACTKATTTCTGACAGGATCCAATTCTTTTTTATCATTAATTTTCCCCTGCTTTAATGAATATCTCATTTAAACCAAGAAGAAATGTATTTTTCAAATATGTTTTCTTAATTGTACTATTGTCCTTTGCAGTATTATATTTCAAAATGAACTAGTGAAAATAAAATTTTTTTTTGCCTTTTTTTTTTTGTAAAATGAATCCATTTTCTTTTTTCATTTTTCCTTTTTAAAGGACATCATTCTGAAGACAGAAGAACAATAATTAATGCAAGCCGGTGCTGCTATCAATTATCTTAGCACTGGTGAAGCTAGATTCATGAAAAATATATCAAACAGCTTCTTCAGTTATGAGCAGGTAACTGCTTCACGAGAAACAGACTTGGATGGTGTACAACTTAAAGGGGAGCTGGAATGGACTCATAATCTGCGTAAGAGGTATGTTCCAGTCCCTGAAATCTAGGTCATTCACCTCTTTCTTCCAATAGTTAATTTTGCTTATATTCCTTCCAACTAARTATTCTCTCGTCTTCTCTCTTGTGCACACTATAGACTGCACTTAAAAACAATCAGATTCCCTCACATATAGATGAGCCAAAATATRTTTTATTTGGCTAAGGAGGTACCGATCCAGCAGAAGCAGGTCCAGGCGCAGCCAGTCACACCTGGAGTTCTGCCTCTTGCTGCTCTTGTTGTGTGCCARAGACACAGCAGGAGACACAGCTCTTGGTGTGCTTAGATTATCGGCTACACATGCATTTTAATTCAGAGATGCTTTTGAACGTAGGACTGATCATGAATCTGGGTGCGAGAGTGTTATTCAGAGTTAAAACAAGGATTTTTTAASTAAGAAGGGAGTGAATGGGCATAGACTTAACTGTCTGAGATAAAAATTTGCATGTCATAGGAATTGCCCATCAAAATATATTGGTCTTGTGATTTCCCTTTGCACATAATTATTTTCCTGGAGTATGTCTGTTTTATAATTTAGCAAGCATTGCTATCAGCATTCTGCAGACAAGGACAACAAGTCACAGAGGTTGCCTTCCTATGAGCTATGCACACATGATAAGCAATGAATGGCCACAGTAGAACTGATGTATTTGATTACCTTGTACCCTATAAATACTCATATAAATAGGTCTATCCTTAAAAATAAGGCAAGTAGCAAAATAAGGAATATATATATATCACATCAGACTAGTAGTCACAATACTTAAATAAATATTCTATTTCCAATTCTGCATATTGTTACATAATTCTTTATTATACCAGCAATTACAAACATTTCAGACTATTCTGTCCAGGACTGGCTGCTTTTTATTTCTCAGCACTGAACTGCTTTTGCTCCTGTGCTGCTATTTATATAGCTTTGTCAGATCTTTCATATTTTGTTCAGTTTTGTGTTATTGGTAAAAGTTGCCTTTTCTTATTTATAATAGACAACAACATCCCAGGAAGAAGAATCTTGCTGATGGTTTACATAACACTACAAAGATGACCAGTGCCTTACAAAACCCACAGATGAAAGCAGTTTCTGCAGTAACCACACATACTTTGGGCATCTCTGCTGTTGTCTACTTTTCAAAGAAAGGGAAAGCAGAAAATTGATGGAGCATTCAATGTAGTACCTCTCTCTTAGGCTTATTCTTACAAAAAGAATATAGTGTAGGCCTTGGGAAAATTAAAATAAGACAAAAGAAAACAAAGCATTACTCAAGTTAAGTGCTTATTATAAAAGGAATTCATACATTTATTCATTATACATAGAGTTACATGATGAGAAACACAGCACTTTATTTCAGTTTTCATTTTAGCATTCAAATTAGCATAAACATATTTTCAGATAGGATATTAAACCAAGGTCTTGGCCACATATGTCTTCAGAAAAGATTCTCTAATGTTGTTTTCAAATGACCTTGCCAAATTCAAATGTGTATTACTGCTATGCTCTCCAGCTCTCCTTACTAATCTCAATTGAAGATGCAGTTCTCCATTTTCTTTATTTAGTCCTTGTTCAGCATTATGACATGTTCTTAAATAACTACCATGTTCTGTTTTAGATGTTCCCATATTTCCAGTAGTACCTAAAAGCAAATCCTTGAGTGTTCATAAAATACTTCATGATTTTAAGGAGTAAAGATAGAAATAAATAATCTTAAAGATATTTCTGTTCTGTTAGTCTGAAAACAGAACAGTAGAATACCTCATAATTTTTAGTCAGTTTTGACCTCCTAAAATAAGCAGTGCTGACTGATACTTCAGTGGAGAGCAGAAGCGTAGCCAGACTATGCCCTGGTTCTCAATGAACTTGTGCCCTTAATTCTGCTAATGCCAATGAGAAATAGCACCTAAATACCTTGAAGAACAGGACCCAGATTATTTGTAAAGCATCCAGAATTACTGCAGCATGGTAAAGGTTTGAGTTTAGGCCCAGTGAGTACTGTGCATTCTGACTATTTAATATTATTACTTTTTAACTGAGCCATCTTCGTTTTCCTACTGTGATCTTGCACCTTTCCTAACTTAGGCTCCAGCTGCCATTGACTGTACTGTGTCTGGTTTCAATAATAAAACTAAAAGCTGCTTTATGGGCATTCTGTTCGGTTCTCACCTCACCACAGTGTTTCTCTTTTAATGCCATTATGTATCTGTCTTAAAACAGCTGCTCTCAAATTAAGTTTCTCCTTACCTTACTRGGCTGCTTTATCATTTCAGATCTGTGTATTGCAGGGCAGGACTGAAAACACATGGTTGCTCAAGGAGCYTGATTGATTTTCAGCATTGAGTACTAATGCCACAGCTTTTTCAGTGACCCRAAATGCACTCAGTGCCTTCCATTTATCCATTTATCCATCCATTGCAGTTTCTGTCTCCCTTTTTTTTCTTTTTTTTTTCCAGTCATGTCTATAGATATGTGCAAGAATCTCTTCTTCAGTGTCAGCTTGCAGTTTCATTAWTGTGGTACCCTTTCATTCTCTGCTGAAAAGCAGGGGAAGCACAAGCAACTTAATCTCACTTAGTCTGTGGTAGGCACAAAAAGAAGCATTATCTGCCCTCTAAAAGGTGTGTGTGAACAGAAATCTGAATGAATCAGAATCTAAGTCAGAACTGGTTTGTCTTCTCCCACCGTCTCCGTATTATCATGCTGTTTACTAACAAACCTGCCGGAAAAGGAGACCACGGTGACTTTACACTTCCAAGTAACAACGGTCTGGGTCACTTTCAAGAAGCACCAAAATTAAAAGTTAATTTATGGCACAAAAAGTTGCATAGGAAATGTTTCCATGTACAAGTCCTTATCAAGAAGRAGACAAAACACAACATCAGATAGAAAATTCAAGGTGAGATCAACTTTTGGGCAAATAAGGTCAAGCACGTGTGACCCAACTGACCAGCAAGGCGAACTGACTGGTACATTCTGCAATTGTACAGCACTTTGCACAAAGTCAAACTTCTCTGCTGTGGGGACTCAGAATGTTTTGCACAGTGCGAATGCATTATAGCAACAGTATATATGAACATAAAACTTTCAGTCTCCATTGACAGTAGCACAGAAACCAACCAAGCCCACCTGCCATTTATAACAATACCAGCCACAAGATCCCCCATTTCCACTACAACGTGTCCTTGGTAAAGTGAATATTTTCACAATATTGACTTAGATACAACAATCATATTTCTTTTACTTCAGTTTAGAGTCAAACATTCTGATGCAACAAGTCAACAAATCCTTTAATTTGGAGTATTACTATTTAATTGAAAGTACTAGTACTTTATGCTCATATATAACATGTGTACTTGTATATGCACACGTTTAGTTATTTATGTATTTATCTATATATTCAGAGAGAAGCATAAACCTTTGAGAGGATCTGAATGTGTAAGATGACAATATGATAAATCAATCCATATGTAGAGTATCAGAAATGTACAAAACTATTTATCTAGACCTGAAAAAACTCAGGGTCAGGAGCCAACTGAACAAAAATAGATGTCTTTTGCTATAGAAACTTAGGCTATTTTTATACTAGCAGTATATATTACTTTTTACTATTTATAACAGTTTGTTTTCCAGTTGCAGGTATGGAGCACCTACAAACGTAGGATAGGAAGAAGATCAGTTATTGGCAAAAGCAAAATGCATGGTCACAAGAGCCCACGAAAAGCAATATCATAAGTTTTGGTCAAGTTCTAACTACAGTTCATATAATCAAGATGATGTCTAGAAAACAAGGTGTCCCCCTTCTTTCCCACAGACATACACATGGAGAAGCTGACTGCTTTATGCCATAACAACATACTGTGATATGCAGGATTCTTTTGGAAGTGGAGTAGGCCACTCTCTGGTAATAACTACGGGCTTCTGACAGAGATGCTGAGGTACAGCAGAGATTTGCCTATAAGCCTGCCAAAGCCTGTTTGAACAATTTGGCACAACTGAATCACTACCAGTATTGATGTGAATAGTATTTTCAGTATTTTCAACAAAGGCCCCATTTATAATTTTAATCTGCAAACACTTACAAAAGCGAATAAATTTATATACATAATTATAAAGGCTACAAGTTCCTGCTCAGAAAACTCGCTCAGCACTTCATCAGATTTTGGATCAGAAAATCCACTCCACACTTCATCAGATCTGGATTACAATTCTTTAAGCAAGCTAAATTTTGCTTATAAATTTTCCTGTCTATATGAATAGGACTATTCATTTGAGTTATGAATATTTTTTCAGAACCAGTTCTATACAAGAAAATATGATTCCTTATAAATGTTAATATTTTCGCAAATCAGGTCTAAAGATAACTCAGACAAACCATTGCTGTAACACTTGTTTTTCTGTTAGAAACCACTTACAATATGGATACTACTACTAATATTTAATAAAGGCGTATCATTATTTTCTCTGCTTCCAGGAAAATGTCATTTACTTCAAAGATGTACATGAACAAAGTGAACAAAGTACTCTTGTTTAATCAAAACATGATAATTAACAAGAGTCCGGGTATCCTTATCTTGGGGAACAAGAATAGCAGGTAGCAATTTCACTACTCTTTCAAGTCTAGGATTGTGCTACCAAGTAGGAGGATCTGACAGCTACGAATTCACTTCTTGTTATTTCAGGAGGAGTAATTAACAAGTTGACTACATTTACGTGGCTATTAGCTTGGATGGTACCTTGGATTTAGTAAGATGTAGAAGGCTGCCGGCTTCTATGAAAGAAAGGTTAATGGAGACATTTGTCCTGTGATGAAGAATTTTGAAGAGAGCTAGATAAATCATCCACCTCTAGGATATCAAATCACGAATGTCTCCTCCAAATTCAGAAATCATTTTAGGAGATGTTTTTACAAATCGTAATATACAGAGAATAGAAAATCAGGTCTTCCACTGGTGATCCTATTTAAGGGGATGCAAGTTTCACTTCAGTTCAGCTTCTTTTAAGTTCGTGATCCCAGTCATCTTTGTCATGACTGTAYGTGCATTGTACATTCTTAAAGAACCAGAGGGCTAGAGGCACAAACGGCTTAGGGGTTCACTCCAACCTCAGGCATCTAGTTCACAAAATCTTTGAATTTTCTCCTCAGTTGTCACATAGTTTTGAATAGGATAGGATGAATTCCGCCCAGCTTTAGCTCTAAGAACCTAAGCTATTTGTCTGACTTATTTAAGGTGTATATTTTTATTTGAGATGAATATACTCTAGAATGTGTGTACATCTGCATTGTGAATCAGAGTGACTGTGACTTAACTGAGGATTATAGTTCTGTATAAACACATAAACTCACCTGCCTTAAACTCACCAGACGGATTGACATTTTACTCACATTTAAGCTATAGACCTAMGAGCTAAATTCCCCAGATTACATGAGTGCCTTGATCCAGTGCAATTTTGTATAACAGACTTTACTAAAGGCCCTACAGCATCTTATAACCTAGGAGCTACTGTCCCAATTTTCCACAGTCGGTCAGGGTTTGGTGTATCAGTGTAGGCCTGAAAGAAGGCCTGAGAGCTCACCTCCAAGAAAAAGCCCTTCTGTGATGAGAAGAAATACTCTTCAACACTTTTTGCCACTTCAGTTTAACTGATTAATTAATTAAAGACTTAGTGAATCAGAGCGGGTAAAGGGGAGGATTTTTGCATTGAGTCAAAGCAAAAACATCAGTTGCTGAGATACAGGTCTTCAGCCTCTTTCCCTTCCTGTATGTTGTCGACCTGAAACAAAATACAGCCTATTTTGTGTAGAACAGCCAAAAAAGTTTTAGTAAAGATTTCTATCCTTGACTAATTCCTTCTAGATTCTGAATATAGCCAATACCACTAAAAGGATTCTAATAGTAGTAGCAGTAGTAGTAGCAGTAGTAGTGAATATATCTCAGAATTACTTTGATTTTGTCACAGTTAAGAGAAAAGGCTTTCTTCTCCTTAGACTTTAATCTGGCTAATCAGTGCTTAAGAACAGCAACTACCATAGAACACCGTTATAAAGAGTTTTTGATTATTTTTCTTCTCTCTGTATTTAGCAGATGCATCATTAAAATATAAAGTATCTGAGAGGAATACAGTGGCTACATATCATGCTTTGATCCTCTACTGACACCTTTCTCATTGGTGAAGAGAAGATACYCAAGGCAGCAACGTATCTTAATTCTAACACAACGAGAGTTAAGGGAKGTTGGATGATAAGCAGCAAGAATCATTAATAGTTAAGAGGTAGGGATGCTTTCTTACACATGACCATGCAGATAATGCCTCTCATGGCACCACATAGTAGAAAGAGCTTCCTCACCTGTTCCAGCCATGGCAGGCAGACGTTGAACGTCTGGGAAGTATTTGGGAAGTATAGGGGTCATTCATCCACTTATTTGCTTTCTGAAGCAGGGGAGAAAGGAACATCAGATCACTAGCTAGAGTATTGATTATCATTTATAGCCAGTAAAGGAATGAGAATATAAAGAGTAAAGCCATGGAAGATCAACAGTCCATCTAATCTATTTTCTTCTTTTGGAGAGTGATCAATAACCCAAGGAAGCCCATCCGGTGACTCTTGCCTGGTATACTCTTTCAGCTTCCAGTTATTTGCACCTCAAGGGCCCTTCTCAGCCAGAAGCAGAATCTTTGTTTTAAATTGCCCTTGATGGATTTTTTTCCTCCAATAGTTTCCTAAAAGGTTTTTGAATACCTCTCTACTTTTTGCACAGATAATTATCCCTATTCTCATTGAGAACAGAGAGCAGCTTGGGAAGGGMTTTTGGCTCAGAGGCTGGTGTCTGAGTGAGAAGGAGGGTGAGACCATTGACTTAGTTTTGACAGCTTGCCTCTCTCAAAGGGAAAAGGTCWCTTTTCTTCTCTTTCATTTTCACTTATCCTCACGTTCCCCCAATTCGTGGTTCTATACCATCTCTTGTGCCACTCTGGAGTTTGCAGAACTGTTTGCTAAACTCATTCAACTCACTAACTTGGTAGAAAACTACTTTGTTTTGGGGTGTTTCCACTTTTCTTCTGGACTAGTGTTGAATCAGCTTGGAAAGGAGTCCGATGTAGCCAATAAAGCTGAGAAGGGAAAAGCAGTGTGGGAATTCCTACTTTTCTGCAGGAATGAATTGTGAGATTTAGTTCTCATCTTGTAATATCMAAATCAGTTGTGAGCCTCCAAAGTTTGTTCCTAAGATGTGATAGCTCATGCATCCTTCCYTGTACATGGTTCAAGATAAAGAAATAAGTTATTGCTGCACTGTGTCTCCTCTACACAGTATTTTTCTGCATGGGAAGTCATAGCATATTGCAGACAGGCACAGGTAAAGCTACCACTTGGTAGGACTGTGGTTGAAGTGCATCTGCCAGCACAGTTGCTGCTTCATGCTTTCTAAGGGCATGAGCGATGGGCACAGRCAGGCAACTGCATTTCCAAGATTAGACTGCAGGCCTAAATGCTAGCGAAGGATTTCTGATTAACCTCCCACCTCTGAGAAGGTGTATTGGTGAAATGACGGGGGAAAATGACAGGTGCAGGAACAGCTCTCTGGGCCATCTATTCCTGCCTTCTCTAGAAAGACACAGACTGCATTTGCCTGTCTGCTATAGTTTATATCTGAGGTATTAGCATAGGAAAATTACTTGATTAAGCACTGTTTCCTGAGCCTCTGAAAATGCTAAGTGACAAGTAGCTGTCACCTGCTGTAAACAGCTCTCAAATAATTGTATGATGAGTTGCATTTGTAAGAAAATATGTGACAAAAAAGTAGCAGATTTTAAGTGTGTGCCCAGCATTTTAGATGTGATTCACTTAGAAATTTAATTGGTTGCTTTGGTTATTTCTTCCATGAAGGCTGCAACTGTTTAGTTCTGAATAATTGGTGTATCAAGGAAAGTTTCTCAAAAACAACAGAGCTATAGATCATGTATCTAAGTAACACAGTATATTAGGAATGGGTCTGGACTGTTTCATTAATGGTGAAAATACTGAAGTTCTCAAGAGAAGAAGGAACAAAGAATCAAAGATCACTTTGAACTGAGAATGCATAGAGCTGAAACTGTTATTCTGAGAGATGACCCAACTATCATTAATCTGTTTTTTAAAGCAAAACTGCCATTTTTTCAAATATTTCTTTCTGAGGGAAATGGGAGTTTTGTTTTGCTTTTTTTTAATCAAATTCTTTCTACTACAGAAAGAAAAATCTGCTAGGATTTTCCAGTCTCCATCCTCCATGGCTTCAAATATTTTGTTTCCCATAATGGAAGGAGGTTACAATAGTACTAAGCAGAGAGTTGGCAGTTTCACTGCTCTCTTGTAGTCTAAGCTAATGGAACAGCTTAAGAGCTTCTTGTGTTCCTACTGTCTTTGATGCTATTCTTTTCTTTTCTATTTATGCTTTTCTTCAACMTTCTATTGGGAGCACACATGGTGCTAGACACATGCCAATATTCTCCTTTTTTTGCTCACCATAACAAGTATTCTGCATGGCCCTCTCATCCTGTGTTTTCCTCCCTTCACTGACAGACATCTATCTGGACATTCATAGATATCATCAAGATCTGTGAAGGCTCTTGTTCTGATCATTCACCATGGAAGTATGTGTGCTTCAGATTCAGGTACCAGACTTCGGACAGCTGCAACATAGGTGTCTAAATGTGAGGTAGGTATCTAAGATCCTCTTATACTTAATGAAAATATAGGTTGCATTTAGTGGCCCACATACAGATGACTTGCTATTTGATATTCTCTCCTGTCTGGTTTTCAGTATCTAGATTAGAAGCGCATGCATCCTCCGTAGGTCCTGTGTCATATCATATCCACAGGGGGCCAGACGATATGACACAAGACATACGGGAGACTACAGCTTTGTGGATCAGGAATTTTAACCCAGGCAGGACAACACAGGGAATCTCCAAAGGCTCTAGAAGCCTAGGATAGGGGGACTGAGTCAGGATCTCAATCTCCATTACCAAGTCTCCCTAAATCCAGCATAARAGGATCCTAGACACACAGCTCACATGTAGACATTTTAATTTAGGTGTCTGAATTTGGAGCTCAGTCCCAGCCTAGTAGACATAATCTTTGCTTGCCTATCTTTCTCTAYATAACCCAAAGTGTCTTCTGCAGCTAGTATTAATTCCTTGATGTGACATATGACACAGATGATAGCAACAGATACAAAAATGAAAACTTAATAATACAGTACAAATTTAAGAATATGGGTCAAACGTATTTCTCAGTTTCTCATTTTATATGATAATAAATATGGAACACAAATGTGGTAATTTAGATAGATCTACAAAATCAGTCTGCAAACTCTCAGAGACAGTCTCTGGAAACAAACTGCAGATCATTTTTAGAGTTCTTTATTCTGTCTCAGATGAGGCTAATAAATGTATGGAGAATGATAAATGAAAAGTGGTCACCACTGGTTAGCTCTAGATTATATGAAACTTGTAAAACAAAAAAAATAATTCTTGACTTCAAATTCAGTTTGAATGTGTGAAATCTTGTTCAGTCCAGCATAAATATAGTATCTTCTATGGGAAAATAAAAATGAGAAAGAAATTAGGGATGAAATATGAACATGCACATGTTTTAGACAATAGTAGAAACAATCTAAAAAGCTTTATATGTACCCTAAAAAGGAATCTGAACAGTAGTTTTTTGGTAAGGCTTCTCTCCTAATGCAGTAGATGTAACACACCTTTGTCTTCTTTCACTCTGTCATTATTAATGGCATCTTAATTTCCTTGTTTTATCCTCTTCATTATAGTACTCTGACAATAAATATAACATTCCTTGTTGTACGGACATTTGGGGGATGTATTATATAAGCTTAGAATATTTTCAGTCACAATTTATGTTTTTTTTTTCTCAAATTCACCCACATATTTCCATCATCTTATTAAAGATGAGCTCAAATGTGTTTTATTTAATGCACTGGTGAATGCATTACTCTGTTAGGAAATCTCAYGGAAATTCATGTGCTTAATGCTAAAGTGCCTCCCATCCTACACCCATTTCAATTAAAGCGTGACATTGACACAGCCTTAATGCCCTCAACTGCTCATTTGACACAATCTCATGCAGTGATATCTCACCAAAACAGGAAGCTGCTTCTGCATCTCGTTTGCATTATGTATTCATTTTAAGATTAGTCACATGGCTAATGAGCATCTTGGAGCCTGTCCAGTTTGCCACACTATGTCATGCTTCCTTTCCTGCCACTCTGCTTGCATTAACTCCCTGTGATATTGCCAAAGAATGTATGGAGTGCAAATTGCTCTTATCCATTTGCTCCAGAAAATGATCACAGTCACTGCCATTTGGAAATTGTTCCCATTGTTGATTGCAATTAAATATTAAATGTGCACTGAAATCATTTCRTTTTCATGAAGTGCTAACCTCTGAAATTTTGTCCACATATGCTCTGTCCAATACTAAAGGAATTTTTCCCCTTCCTCTCCTCATTTACTTAGAAAAATATGTTCCCATCTTGAAAGTGTGAACTGGAATGGCTGTAGCAAGCCTAAAATACAGCAATTATTCCTGCTTTATCTTCAAGTGGAATTAAATTCAAAGTGACAACATTAAAATTAACACTTTGGGTATCCTTTAAGTTCTCAGCAACTTTGTTAGCAGATTTACACAATATTCTAAACAAATATATAAACATCTATTCATATATTTGAGTGTATGCCTATTTCTGTATATTTGTATATAACGTCAAGCAATCTGAGTTTCTCAAAAWCTTATCAGCTTTTCCAAATTATGACAATCAGCTAAGACAAGAAAGGACCATTTAATGTGATCATTTATTCTGACAGGGTCATGAATCAGAGAGGATTTCTCTGAATGAATTCCCATCGCAACAAAAATGCACCACTTGGAAAAAACAGAGAACAAACAGCAGCCTCTTCCCTCGAAAAAAACACTCGTACTAGTCTCTAAAAATCTCCCATGTTGGACTGCCCATCACAACACTGTTCAAAGGTATAAATACTTCCTCTATAAATGATAAACAGAGGATTATGGAATTCAGATGGCAGAAAAACATGTAGATGATTCTAAATTTATTTTTATAGCTCTTTTTGGATAAAAATTAGCACCGTTGAAATGCGTATATGTATTTGAAAATACTASAAATCTATGAGCATATACTTATAATATCTTATAATGTAGTGAGTGAAATACCTCTTCAATAAATACCTCACATTAGCAGCAATTTTCTAAGACCAGCAAAATCCCTAGTAACATTTCAAAAACGTCAGTGGATAACCGAGAGATGTTATAAGCACAAAGAATCATATATTCTAACTGCATATTTCTACTATATTGCTAGAAATTTAAGTTACTGTAGAAAAACAAAAAGCTGACATGTAAGTAAAATAATCACTAACAATAATGAAAAGGAATGACAAAGAAAATCCCTATTCCTAGGGTCTATRACAAAAAAGGGAAAAATAATGCCTCTGGATTTTTAATGATACATGATCATTACTGTATAATGCTCCAAATAAGCTCTCCAGTGTGTGTTTGGAGGGAAGCAGAAGTGGGAAAAGGAAGAATGCTCAGCAGCATATTAAAATGATCTGACTTGACATGCTTGTATGGGGCCAGGAGTAGGTCAGGACATAAAATGTGTCCGTCATACCAAAGCATTGTTTAGAGTCAGTAAGATTTGGACTTTTATGAAATAAAACATGAAAACTAGTTGGCAGACATTTATTTTTCAGTCCAAGCAAAAACTATTACAATTTCAATTATTAGTTTCCTAGCTCCAGGTTTTCTATGTGTCCTTAATGATCACAAACTGATCATACAAGAGGGTTTTGTGGCCGTTTTGTATGGGCTGAACCAGGTTTGGTTTTGCTTTTCACCTTGGAATATCAGCCAAATTATATCAGTTCTGTCTTCATGTACCGTGGGAATAGTTCATTGCCCCATCTTCTTTAACTACAGGCAAGTATAGTTCACAAGAGTCTAGAGATGAAAAAACAGCTGAAATTATTATTCCACTCCCATGTCAATGCTTAAGACGGACAGCGAAAAGTTAAATTGGGCCACAGGCTTATATAACACATATCAAAAAAAATGTCTATATAACAAGGAATATTATAAGTGTTTTCAGGGTACTGTAAGAGGTCAAAAAGAGGACAGAACAAGGAGAAAGAGGACAAAACAAGGGGAAAGTTAAATGCTTAAAAAAGTTAAATGGTAACAAAAGTTACATGTTTATTGTCATTTAACAGTCACAGGGATTATTGAAGTTTCTCTTCCAATTTTAAAGTGATTAGCCTCTTGGATTTGAAAGACAATAATGTTATTTACAAAGGCATCTCTAATTACCTTCCCTCCCCCTCACGTCCTCCTAGTTCTATTAGCACATCTCTTAGGAAAATTCCCATCACAGTGCAGGGAGGTATAATATCCTTTCGGTCAGGACTAACCCTTAAATCAAGTTAAATCAAGGCTAAATTTGCAGGGACACGCACAGTGATCACTGCTATAGCACTCTCACTCCATCCCTGAACGTAGAGAACTGTGTAGCTAGTGCAAGAACATTAAGGAAAAACATGCAGGCATTTATTAGATTCCTATGCCTACGTAAAGCAAAGGAAATAACAGAGCATAGACCATACTCTAAAGCTTAACTGGAGCATAGTAGACTCAGTAGGTTGTCTAATATTTGAAATCTGTGGATTATCATTCTATCACATAATATAATATTTCTGTTATTTCCATGGAATATCACCTTCTCAGTGACATACACAGAAACTGCTATGRCTTAAAATGCCCAAGAGTGATAATACCACAGGTAGGCAGAAAATGTTATTTTCAAAGTAGTGTGCACCTCAGGGCAGTATGTCCAGAAAAGCTTAGGACAGTTCATGAGTTCCAGAACTAGGATACAATTGCTGAGAAATTAAAGAGAGGCCTAAAATGCAAGACACAGAAGAAAGGCAATATATTGATTTTTGGAGAGGTCAGTGATCTCAGACATAGCCAAAAATCTATGTTCAGTTTTTTGCTTTGCCACTCTGCTGGAAGGAGGCAGGGTGTATCATATAAAGGTTCACTTCATACGTGGCTTGGTTTTATTTTCTTTCCTCAACATCTGCTGCTGGGTTACCGTGAAAAAAAACAAATTTCCGACTAGACAAATCACTGTTCTGGCACAAAATGATAACTTTTCTGTTACATAAAACATCTTTTGGTGGCTAGTTCCTTGAAATCTTAAAGGAATAATTTTCCCTCAAGCAACTCCTGTTATCAGTATAGCTTTAACCCTGGATACGCTAATTCTGGGTCACCATTTTTTCTGCCAACCCAGAAAATTCTTTAGAACTGTAATATCCTAGTAGACATCTGGAAAATACCTACAGTATGTCTACCTGTTGATGTACAGAAACCAGTGAGATGAATCCTATGGTCTGAGACCCATGTCTCAAAAGTACTAATGGCACTTTCAATCGTATAAACATCTCAGTGTGCCAAGATATTTAAATGTATTTGCTATCACATTTCATACAACAAATGATTCCTTCTATTTGTTTTTGGCTGATTTTGAGTGGTCATACCAGAAATACATCCAACAGGAAACATATACTTATAGCACAAGATTATACCCTGATGTTTCGTACATGTTTTAAAGCATGAATAGAAAATAAGCGTGTCTCAGGATGACCTCGGTATGTTCTGAGAGACAGAAGTGCTGAATGGATAAAACTCACAGTTCTACTTTCAGCTCTGCCCCTGGCAAGCTGGGTGAATTTGAATTCAAAATTTCACATCTCTTCCTCTCTCCCTCTCTCTTTTCCTATTTAGAGTGTTGGTTTTACTGGGTAGAAGCTGTGTCTTACTCAAGGAGACCTTCATCCTGATTAGGTCCTCTAGGCATTCCTGTAGTGTGTACTTATAATGCATCATAAGCTTTCTTTCTCTTTATGATTATTTATTATTCATATTGTGGCAGTGTCTAGAGACCAATAAGTTAAGATTCTGACAAGATACAATATATGGATAAATATAGATGGCAGATGGATAGTTAATAATAAAGAGGGGTATATGTACATAACTTAATGGTGTCAGTAACTGCTAATTCTCTTCTCCTCTTTTCCAATTACATGTGATTAGATTTTTTTTTCCTGAGTGCAACAAATGAATTGGTTGCAACGCCCTTGTAGTTCTGTCTTCTTTAGAGTTGGTGCATTTAATTTTATTTTATGATTTTTGTAATGATTATAAAATTCCTACACATGTGAATAGTTCATAAATAAATTTTTTCTTCATTAAAAATCACTATTCACCATGAGCTAATATTCAGGGAATGTGGAATACTACAGAGATGACAAATTAAAAGAAATATTACCATTGGCTGATCTACTTAACCATGTAGTAATTTTGTAGAGGTTATACCATTCTTGACATCCACAACATGGAAGCCAGACTATATGACAAGAATTACAAATATTGGGCAGACATTTTCAAGGTAACAATTCTCTCTCTCACACTGGGGAGGTGAAACATACTTCTGATATGTGTGATATACTCTATGCAAAGCCTAACTCATCATCTTTCTTGAGTGAATGGTGAATGGTTAAATTCTTCAAGACCCTCTTGTCCACCTCCAGATGCATCATATATGGCACCTACATTTTTCAGGTCATTGGCAAAMCATCTCAAGCTCTGTAAAACAGAGTCATAGTCTTTCTTTTTTTTATTTCCTCTTATCTGGTCTTTTCTTTTTCCCTTTTTTGTTTTTGTTTAACAGAAATTACATTTTTATTGGAAATTATCATTTTTTAGCTTTATCTTATACGTTTCAATTAAATCAGTGTAAACGACCCAAATAAAAATGTATGGTAATGATATYGCAGGTTTGCTGAGAAAACTGGTCTTCAATTTATCTGAGACTGATGATTTTCAAGAATTCTTAGTTAGAAAGTCAAGAGAAACCCTTSTTGAAAAGTACCTTAGCTAGCTTTCTTAAAGAGCTGCAGAGACTATCACACACTCAAACACTCCAAACAAGCCACCTCCTTAGTTTAGTGTTACAGGATTCACATGCTTGTACATCTGAAGGAAGTAAGTTGGGATATTAACAGAAGATGTTCAATACACTACAATAAGAATCCAGGGCTGTTAAAGGCATTAAAACTACTTACTTTTTTTACCCTGTTAATATCCTCTAAATTTGTACCTCATTTAGAAGAGAGAAAATATATATTTTTTAATGAACTACAGTTTTGCCACAGCCACTGACTTAGAAATGAAAATATAGTTTAATCAATTAGAATTCATCCTATATTTCTCTTCCAGCTCACTTTCCAATTGTGCATCAGCAACATAGATATTAGGCAGTGGTTGATGTCTGAAGAAGATGATTTTCAGTGCATTCCAAATGCATGTAGTATGAAAACAACAAAACTCCACTTACCCCCCTCCAAATTGGTCATTTTTTACCTTATTTAACTATAGTATATTGAAAGACTGATTTCCTTCTTGTGAGATTTTGAGTTTTTTTTTTCTTTGACTACAATTACACAGCTACTATTAGTTATACAGAGCATGAAGCAAAAATTCTGTTGTTCAAAGATCTTCTACAAAGCATTTCAGGAGCAAACAACTCCAGTATGACCATGACAATCTAACTGTCATCAGGCAAATAAAGTTTAGTCCAAAATTTACAAATCTTGCTTCTAGCCCCCAAGTATCTCAAATAGGCAGAAAAATTGAAATGGATGAAGGACAGGATAATYTTTACTCACCTATAGTTGGATCATGATAGTCAGGGAACCGATGGCTTATGAACTGCATTGTCATTGCTGGAGAGGAGAAAGACAAAGGCATAGAAAAAGACTGATATTACTGTCTTTAAATGACAACAAGCAAAAGAACAAGCAGAGAATTCATTTATCCAAATACTAGCCTACAAAGTGAGTCAAAAGCACAGATAAATAGAAAAAAATATAAATTAAACATTTCTTTTGTAATTTGTCTTAATTTATTCTTTTTTTAAAAATGCATTTATCAGTTTCTGTATTAAAATATTACATCTTTTWAACACTTGGTAAACACTGTTAACCCATTAGAGTGTCTAGAGAAAAAAAATAAACTAAAATAAATATAAACTTTTTTTTCTAATATTTCCCCAGTTATATCGTAGTCCAGCCTAACTAACCTTAATTAGGTACTCTAGCTGATATGTACACAAAACAATCATAATTGTCAATCACATCTTTATTATGCTGAGTAATATAATCATAGGATTAAAATGTAAAATAATACACGAGGATAAAATTGGAGAGGATAAAATGATTAAATGTAAAATAATACACTAGGATAAAAAAAAAGATTCAGAGCTGCTTTTACTATACAAAAATTATATGAGGTCAATGAACTGTCTTTGTGGTGAATATGGAACAGACTTTTCTGATAACAACTATTAAAGTTTCCACTATGCCTGCAAAACCAATGTACACGAATAAAGAAATAAATCAGGATAGTTTGATCTGATTTAACAACAGGAAGTTTTATTTWTTTTCTTGACAAACGGAAAGTCCTAAGGATGCCATTCCCATAACTGTTAACAAAAGCATTGGATATGAAGTATTACAATCAAAAAAATCCTTAGCAATAATAAAAAGCTTACCAAGCAGTGAGTAGTTAAAAGATTGAGCTAGGGTCTAGGAAATGTAGGTTCGTTCATACAACGAGTTTGAAATTATTTTAACTCTCAAGATTTTATCTTAAAAATATACGCCAAACACCATGCTGAAGTGAGGTGAATAATCACAAGAGGAAAGTCACTATCCCTAATTAAAGCTATTCTAATTGCTATACAATGATTAAATAAATAGTACAGCTGGTAGGGCTCTCCTTCCAGAAGCCTAAGATGAAGGTTCATCTCTTCACAGGCTTGCATCATTTGAACCTGGTGGTCCCTGGAAGTGAAATACCAATTTAGGTAGAGAATCAAAAGTATTCATATTCTGTCCGACCATAAGGTTCCTGAATGCCATCTAAAGTTTGTAGACCATGAAAAATCAAGAAAGTAGGCTTGGGCATTCAATGCTTTGCTTAAATTCACAGTAGTATATCAGTTATCAGAACAACATGAGAAGTTCTGCTGTCTCTGATGTTTTTGAAGTGTTTGAATACTAATCTCAGATCAGTTGAAAATCACAAGTATCTCCCTAACACTGAGAGCTGCGAGGAAATGAACTTGAAAATGTGAAATACGTGAATTCTAATCACTCAGAAAACAGAAGAAATGTAAGAATCTAATATATATTTTAAAAAATATTACTTGATTTTAAGACAATTTCTTGATTTTAAAGAGGTATAATTTATATTTTTTAATATCTGTATTAAATTTTCAATACAGATGCTACATGGCCTCTTGTAAAAAAAAAAAAGTAAGTAACCTAAACCCACCTGAATTATAACTGTCATTCCTAAAACATTAAAGCAAACATAGGATTCTGTCACATACCTTGAATATCTCAGACACCTTCAATAGCAGAAGTTATGAACAAAAAACTTCAAATTTTGAAAACTCTGTGAGTAAATTTATCCATTTTTTAAAAATGACTTTTTTTTAGTATTGTCCTTTTATTTTAAAGAATCATGGGGTTAACCAGATAGTTTTAAAAAATGATACAGACAAGGAGTATTAAACATTTATTACCACGTTAATAAATTATTGCATCTTTAGTGTAGGCAAATATAAATGTTAAGGAGCAGCATTATAAATTCATGGTATCTCAGAGAGGATAACCGTAARAAAAGCTCATTCAGCCTATACATATTACAGGTGAATATATCTATATGCAACGACATTGACATTTTCTATATTATCTGTTGTC
The DNA here is from genome assembly GCF_003343005.1 of Rhea americana. NCBI lineage: Eukaryota > Metazoa > Chordata > Aves > Rheiformes > Rheidae > Rhea > Rhea americana. The sequence continues at coordinate 3,678,353 of NW_028186901.1, forward strand.
AGATGTATTATTTAGTATGGTAAGTATGTTGGAACATTTCTGTTTCCAGGACATCTTTTTTTTTTTTTTTTTATTATTTTTTTAATCACACCAGATTTTTAGGCACTTCCATCTGATAACTGTTTATTGGCTTCTGAAGAATAAAGAATAAAACTGATGCCTAATGTGATTTGTTTAGTTTGGTCTGAGACCCAGAGGCAGCTAGAAGAGATGTTCATATGGTTTACGCCTACACATTTTGAGCTCTCTGAGGGACTGCACCACATATGCATTCCATTTATTTCACTACCTGCTGTTTGTTCTTGCCAAGATTTTTAAAAGCAAGCCACGCTCTATCTGATGTGATTCTGTTTCCTTTTGGAGCAGTATCTGCATCACAAGATCTGTTTTTGCAACTGAAACTAGAATTCTCAGAGGAGACCCATAACTCATGCTAAACATTTTTCCTCTTTCCTGAGATGGCCCCAGATCAATATATCATTTATACCCTCATAGAATCCACAGGATCCAAAATGATTCAGAAGCATCATACTGACTTTTCACTGTAACGTGCAAAGGTTCGCCACTGGGACTGGTAAAACTTCCATCACCCAGAATACTGTGTGGAGATATCATAGAATGGTAAGGTTGGAAGGGACCTCTGGAGATCATCTAGTCCAACCTCCAGCAGAGCCCATAGAGGGACTGAACCCACAACCTTGGCATTAGCAGCACTACACTCTAACCAACTGAGCTAAACCTGCGCCACCAAAACTTGCACAGCAACTTAGACTGCACACAGTGATTTAGAGGCAGATCTGAAGAGGAACTGAGGTCTTGCAACATTAAGTACAATAATAYTGACTTCCATGTGCTCAACCACAGGCTCAGCCCAGAGCTCCGCACGAGCTCAACTGGCTCTGTATAAAATGAATCTGGAGAGGTACAGAACTTGAGAATGGTTTCCACAGAAACACTAAACACRATGAAAYGAAAACCTCTTACAGTCAGCTGGCWAGGGAAATAGTAAATAAAGAATTCCATTTTACAAATACTTTGTCCCACAACTACTTGAGTAACAATCCTTTGAGAGGGTTTGGCCGCCAGATCTTCTCGTAACTACCTTGGTATGAAYCTCTTTGATGTCTTTGTCATCTGTTAGGGATTAATATCCTCTTCAGTAAGCAGGTTATATGGTTTTGCTTTCTGAGACAGAAGGAATTGAAGTTCACTTTTTCAGTATATTTCTTTTTTAATCACTGAACTATAATGTAAAATGAGGAAACTGGATTATAACAGGAATTTCATCCCATCTTCCCCTGTGTGTTCTCTGAAATAAAAAGTAGCAGCYCCTATAGCATTTTCTGTAAAACCTACTGAACATTAATAAAGTAAGCATTTTCAGAGCATATCTAACAGGCCAATCCTTCTAAAGGAAAGGAAAACCTTGATTTTGGCTTCTAGCAACAAACCTAATAACATGAGGAGGGAGGACGAAGAAGCCTCAGAACATTAAGTCTGATGCAATTCATCTGATGTACAACAGCTGTGTCCAGTGTACCAGCCATTCCACAGACTGGGGTGCCAGATATGCAGAAATGAGTCTATAGTTTCTAAATGATGAACAGAAGTTGGTAGAACATTTCCCAGACCAAAATGGGCTCATTCACTGCTGGCATAAAGCCACACAACTCATGTGGACCCTAGGGAATTAGACCTGCTCACACCAAATGTGTCTGGGCTCCTCAGCTGCCTCAGCTGAAATGCACAGGTTTCTTCAGTTTCATCAGCTCCAAAGTGATTTTCCAGAGTGAATTAATTTTGGAAACTAATAGGAAAATAGTATGACTRTTTCATACTACTTTATGAAAATACTCTCCTTGGTCCCTTCTTTTTTCCTTATCTTTTTTTTTTTCATTTAATTTAATACCTACAATTAACAAACCCAAACCAGCATCGGACATTGCTGTGACCACTTTCTCTTGGAAACCCAAATAATTAACAATGCTCCAAAATTTTACAGATGTATAAATTAGCGGCCTTTAAGCCTGATTTATGCCACACACAAAGCACTGTATCTAAATGTGGGTCCAAGGCAGCATATTAAAACAGAATAGATGGATAACACCGCTATTTGAATAAATACATATACATGTAAAAATAGAGTCAGTTAAAAAATGTTTATTGTAAAAAAATCCTCCTTTTTAATCCACAGTAGATAYTGTGAAACATTTTGAATTGCAAGTTGCCTGAAAATTTTTAATGAATATTTTATAATGCAGTGAAGATCATTCCATTTAAATGGGACATGTGCATCACATGGCAACTACAATAAGTAAAAGGATCATTGTATCAGATGAATAGCATCTTCTTTATACCCTTTTGTGGCTAAGTAAATGCAGATTGCCTCAGATGAATAAATGTAAGTCTGATATGCATCAGTAACTATGTAACTTTAAAGTTCTCTTGTGTTTCCAAACTAAAAAGAGGGGCTCAGATCCCAAATTTCCATTTTATTTGTTTCCAATTATGCCTACCAGTGTTCATAAAGTAAAAATCTTAATTAAATGTCAATTACTTCCCAGTGACTGTTACATTACTATACTTATAAGTAATCTGTATATATGTGATACCTCTGATGGTACTGAATTATATATAAGTATTTTCTATGAATAATAAAAKTAGACTTACAAGCTAATTTCTGTATAATTCTTTTTCTCTTTGTAATAATATTTTCTTTACCTCACAGTATGAAATGCTATCCTTAGAAATAGGCTAAAGTTATATTATTTATTCTAAAATATCCTTTTGACCAGTGCAACAATATTAAATTCATGCAAAGGGGGGATAACAGGTTTTTAAAATCTGTGTTTGTGGGGACACACAGACTTGTAGGAAGAGTGCTGCTTCAATATCCACAGTTCTGAGAACCAGTAAAATAGAATCCTGCTATCCTTCTAATTTGTCTTCAATTTGAATTGTACCGATAATTGCCAAAGTTGTCCTATACTTGTTTTTCAAGACAGCATAATAGGTTGCAAGCTTACACAATAGTATTWATAGTAATAGTATCTGTGATGTGAACCTCTCATCTTGGGCTTCCTGCACCCCCTTGTTCACCCAAGAACTTTCACAAATTCATATTCTCCCCAGAGTACTGTGCCTGATCCTGAATTAATCCATGTCTAAAAGGATCCTTTCCCTCATCCTACAATCCTAAAATCCAAGTACCTATGAAAATGATTACAGTAGATGCTAATTAGAAATTTGTATTTCCATACAGTTGATTCACTTTAGTTTCTTAAATAGATAAACTATCCTAGTGGATCTTTAGCTTAGCTTTCATAAACTCGGAATRTTTTGATGATACCAGTGTAGAAGGAGACTTAGAAACAATGTGACAATAAAATCAATGGCTTTTCAGAGTAGTTCACCAAGTTCATGAGAAAAGATCAAAGCATATTGATATTATTAGCACAGAGAAGGTGGGAAACAAAATAGAGTCTAAAAACAGTACAGCAGAACATGATAACAAAGTATGAATCATAGAAAGAGATTTAGTCAAAGAAATCAAAAAGTTGTAAATACGCTAAAAGTTTCAAACATCCTTGCCTCAATCAATTTGTAAAATTAAATTACTTTTTAGAAACTTGGCCAGGGCATGTTAAACATATCTAATTTTATTCTTTTGTTATTTGCATATAATTAAATATGTAAAAATGTTAAAATCATAGTCAAAGTTTGACAATTTCAGCAACTAGACAAACTTTTTTTATTACTGTTTTATCTATGAAACACTGGATAGTTTGAACAGTTCTCATTCTTCTGATGGTTTCAACTCCACACAATCTCAGGTAATCATTTTTTCAGATGTTCATGGTTGAATACTGGAATCTTGACTTCTGTTTCATTGGCTTSGAAATATGACAAACATCATTGTAACTAACATTTTTGGAGTTCATTCCTGAATTTTAAGATTGACTTGTCAGGTAACAAGTCATTTGCAATCATTCTTCTGCCCATTGAATCTTATCAGATAGACTTTGCAATAACAATGTGCAAAGATATTCATAACGGACAGAAAGAGGTGAAGAGTACTTTTTTCAAAATCGTATCTRGTTGAATTGTAGTAACATAACAAATCTGAATGGCTGGAGACACTAAAACTAGAAAAATAAAAAGAAATAAATATGAAAAAAGAAGAATTCCAAATAGTTATTCTGAGAATTATTTCATGTATGTTCAGTTTCTGCAAGTATAATRAAGAACATAGGATAGTAAGGACAAGTAGTAAAAAACAACAAACAAAAAGAAGAGCAATTAAAATTAAAGGACAATTTTGGTGTGAAAATAAATGGGAGAAGCTAGCTAAGAACAAATTAAGGCTAGAAATTAGAAAAAAAAATCTAGCCACCWGGTAAGCAGTTTCCTGAAATAGACTTCAAACATGGATGGAAGAGGTAAGAAACCTATTTAGTTTTAAGGTGCTTCATAAGTTAAAAGATGCCTGATATCAATGACACAAAAAGTTTTCTGGAGACTTTGTACCATATTCTCAAATTCAGGTGGGAATATATTAATTTAATGATGATATTTTAATATAGATATCATCTTTAACCAGGTTTTCAACTAAAATCAGCGATGGAAATGAGTAGTTGCTTCCCTAAGATACTATATGCTTTYGATCTTAAATGTTCCCAAAAAGCCTCTTGCTCTTTATGGAGAAGTTTAAAGAAGGGAGAAGGCAAAACATTGCGTGGTAATAATCAAGGATAACTTGAATGACCTTATGTTTATGATATATTTTTGTAGGGAAAAAAAAAATCTGAGAGAGCTTCATATGCAATTCACATAGTCAGAGTCATATCACCTACCTTCTTTATTSCTTTAAAGGAAGTGTGTTGCATTTTTGAGGTATTGCACTTTATCTTTTTCCCTATCATTTACTATGAAGTCTTACAGAACAGCATACATCTCTTTAGATGATAGCTTTCCAGGTCACAAAGGACAAACAGGTTTAAGTATACRGTGAGGATATTTTTTTCCCCTTTATCTATGGAGATTGCATTTGGCTCACAGTACATTTTAAAATAACTGTCAGCAATAGTCATCTGAATCAGAACAAAAGGAGTCATAACAATGAACTAATGTTGTTATATCCAAGTGCTTCACATCAGTGTGAACCAAAACTGCTGAAAGACACCTAAAATATCAAAGGGAAGACAGGGGGCTTGACATGYGTGGAGAGAAGATAGCCCTAACCAGCAGCTTTCCATGATGAGCTGGAACTGGATTATGTGGAGACTGAAACCTCTATCTGGAAGAACATAGGAATATGTGAAAAACTTGATTCAYATTGGAATTAGTGGGATTACCTGTTTCATACTGTTTAGCTACATGTTATATTAGATATGGGCCTAGAATATAATACAGTAAAAGAAAGTTATGCTACCAGAAGAATCTCTGAGGGGTACTTATTTGGGAGACAAAGATGAATGAGAACACAACGTTGCTTTTTTACACTGTTCCCCCCCCCCCCAACATAACAGGTGTTTTGTGCAGCTACAGCAAGAGGCTCAGATACCATCACGAGACAGTTAGCTGGAACCATATCATTTTATGGTGGGAGCAGAATGACTAACAACCAGATTATCAGTGACAACAGACAACAGCAGAACCAAGCGCTTCCTGGTGCTCCACTGACATCAGCTAAATTCACAGTGTTGCCTCCAAGTCAGAAGTTCTGCATTCTGTTATCTACAGATGCAGCATAACTGTTAAGTAAAAYCATGTCCTGACTTAGCTATCAACTTATCCAATATTAGCATTCTACCAGAAGTTATGTTTCTTAGAAATTRTTTCCAGGTGATAATCCGGAAACTTTTTTGACTCACTGTATCACTTCATGATAGTTACTTTTTCACTGATCCTCATGAAATGTTTTACTCCACATATACTTTGTAATTTAGTAACCTTATGTGAATAGATACAAAGGAAGTCACATTTGTTGCACTATTTTTATATAGCAATGTAATACAAGCTAATGAAATTATTATTGCTATGAAAAAGAAAATGTGCTTTTTTTACTATTTATTATCCACGTACAAGTAAAAAGACAAAGTTAAAAGGTGTTCGCTGAAATGAATCCATTTAGGGGACAAATTATGACCGTGTCTTGGGAACCGGAATAACTTGTCCTTTTATCTTTATAACTGCAGATAAGCATTTAGCAATAACTGTATGGTTATGTACAACAAAGAAGGCAGAGGAGAATGACAGTCAGAACTGCACCTGGTACACCCCTACTGGTCACTGAGGGACCAGGGATAAAACACTGATTTGAGATGAATCTGCCTAGAGCTTTCTGTCCAGGGAAAGCCTAAAATCTGTTAAATTAAATGTCAGGTGTTTTTAGAATGGAAAAAAAAAAATAGGATACTTAAATTTTAAATAGAAAAAACTCAAACATATTAGTACAGCCAGAAAAGGAGGAGGAAACTCTTCCCTGTCTACTGAATTTATAGAGACAGATCCTTCCTTTTTGACCTGGTTGATGTTAACCGGTGACTTTATGAGTTGCAGAAAGTACTGCATAGGCTTCTGTGGCCTCCAGATAATTATTTCCTAGGTCTGTCCATCTCCTACTTGCTCCTCACAGAAATCGCTCCTCAAGCTGGTAGTGTCAGTTCTGATTCTCACTGTATCACATCCTATTTGCTACYCGATGTCCACACTTCCTTGCCAAGAAAGCTGTGATCTTTTTCTCACTCAAGGGTCCCAGCTGACCCCTGACTCCCTTGTTAAAAAAGTGTAGCACTCTTAAAATTATTAGGTTAAAAGTAAGTCTCAAGAGAAAAACAAAACAAAAACAAAAACAAAAACAAAAAAAAAAGGAACATTTATAATGCTTGGTTTAGGAGAGCTGGTTTTGCTGTTTGGACTTCAGAGCAAGAAGTCTTGTTCACAAGTATGTTCTGTGCCCTTTACGACTGTAAAGTGAGAGCAGACTATAACCAAAATATGTGGAAATGGAGGTGGTGGAAATAACATTTTAATTCTTTTCCTCTTTCGTGACAGAAGGAAAGCAACAAGTTGATGAAAAAATGTTGATATTGTGGCAATATCTGCCCCCAGGGTAAAAGCCAAGAATAAGAGAGTAAATGAGAAAAAACAATATAAAAAGATAAAAAACAAAAAGTTATTTTGTCTTGGGAGCCACCTAGAATGAATGAGGAGAAACTACTAACTTCAGAGTATGTCTCAAATTGCTCTTTCTTACAAGTATTAGGTGTAAAGACATGAGTTCTCACTATTTCCCTTCGAAGTGTGATCAGTGGAACAAAGATAAATACTTAGCTCCCTCCAGTAGGGCTGAAGGAGAGAAAAAGAGAAATTGAGCAAAAATTCATTCTAACTTGAGAAACTTTCAGGAAACCTTCAGCAAAAGTGCCCCCATTGCAGAAAAGTTCCATGTTTTCTGAATCAGCAACTTCTAGGGAAAAACAGTTCTACTAAAAACTGATTAGCAGTTCCTGTGCAATGTAAGTAGGCAGAATGCACTGCATTGTAAAATTCATGTTAAAAATACAGTTCAGTGTTTAAGCATAYAGAGGAGCAGACAAAACTTGTATTTATTCCCTCTGTAACAGACATCATCATAATGTGATACAAATTAACAGTAATGACAAGGTAGATTGCTACCACTTAAGCACCATTTCCTCCATAGTACATATCCCTAACCCCCAACTAAAAGGTCTCCCATAAAAATACCRAACCTTCACTACCCTGCTTAGCTTATGAGATTTGACAAGATGCATTAATAAACAGAAATTACTTCTGGCAAATGCTATTAGTGCGTTCTCCCACTATTTATTTTTTTCCATTAGGTTAAAAACAGTGAGAAAACTTAATGTGTCTTCTACCATACTTCAGCTAGAAAATCCTATGGTACCTTAAGCCATCTGTTAGTGAGCAATCCAAAATGTAATGACATAAAAAGGTTTTAAACTAGAATCTAGTTTAATGTGATTTTTAAAGCATATTCTTTCAGAGAACAATTGAGCCCCAACTGTTGCAAATGCACTTCCATTAAAGTCAATGGATAAATCCTAATTTATAATAAATCCTAAATTTATAAAGGAAGTACAGAAAACATAAGAAAAAATAGGTTAGTTCTTTAGACAGGAATGCCCTGGTTTGCAGCTACCAGAGTCTCAGGTATTATTAGCTCACTATAAAACAGATTTTCAAAAAGGATAAAGCTATCTCATTCCACGGAAAGAAACCTCTCAGCAACAGCATATATTTCTCTTCCTTTTTTTTTAACTGCTGACRTGTTTCTATATAATGATAACTTAAGATGCTCTGACTTGGTTTACTGCTGTTTCAGGTAGGGCTAAATTGACATTGTTTGCAGGTTTCCTAACATAAACTAGTGGTTAGCTCCTGTGATATCTTCTACGTGAAATTATATCCCATATGTCAGGTAGTGATGAACTGGCAGTGACAGCAGCTGCATTTTTTTGTGAGTAGGAGCATAGTCGCTGTTCTRTAATGTGGTACCAACTTTTCTGTATTTCAAATCTATGGTCTGGCAAATTGATGACACTTCAAAGAGGAAGATACAACTCTTCCATTTAACCTCACATCAAAGTTATATTCTTGGTAAAAACACAGTCCATATTTTATTTTTCTTTCTACTAATGCTAGGGTGTCTGGAAATATCGTTTACCATAAAATGAATGTCAGAGAATAACATCTAGATTCCCAGATAATATTAGCATGTAATTCCCTTTCTCTTAACAGGGCTTAGGTGTATATTTGTCCTTTCTGATCTGAACAATGACCATCTGTCTCCCRCTCTCAAAAAGTCAGATCTGTTTTTTAAAGGCATTGATGATTAAAATGATGAACTTGTTTGATGCCACTAAATGAACTTTCATTGAAATACAAATATTTCATGGAGACATATCCATTATTTGGATGGAATTCTGGAGAGTAACAGTAAACTTATAGTTTTTATTGATGGCATTAGAATTATTCAAAATAAAGCACTTACTTCTTRATTTAACTGTTAGAAATTTTATAGAATATTACCTGTATTTTACATATGTTATAAATACACAATTTAGACATATATATTTCACCACTTTCATGATCTTTGTTTCCTGTGAAAGTTTAAATGCTGGCTTTATATTTCAATTGAAAATGTAGACAAATTTCCAGATTTAAGATTAGAAATCCTCTGATTCGTTCTTTTAAAGTCAGGGAAATTTTTTCCTGTGACAAAAATAGTTATAAAGCCAAAGAATTTTCACCAGGAAACTGCTAACATCACTTTACAAGTCCAAATTAATGAAAAATATTTGATTATTTGCAGTTCTGGGCTCCCCAGTCCCACAGAGACATGGAGCTACTGGAGRGAGTCCARCGTAGGGCTACAAAGATGATCAGAGGGCTGGAGCACCTGCCCTAYGAGGAACGGCTGCGAGAGCTGGGCCTCTTCAGCCTGGGGAAGAGAAGGCTGAGGGGGGATCTGATCASTGTGTACAAGTACCTGAAGGGAGGGTGTCARGGGGACGGGGACAARCTCTTTTCAGTTGTCCCGTGTGACAGGACAAGAGGCAATGGGCAGAAATTGAAGCACAGGAAGTTCTGCCTGAGCGTGAGGGGGAATTTCTTCCCTGKGAGAGTGACGGAGCCCTGGCACAGGTTGCCCAGAGAGGTTGTGGAGTCTCCTTCTCTGGAGATTTTCAAGACCTGCCTGGACGCAACTCTGTCTAACATGCTCTATCTAGGTGCCCCTGCTGAGCAGGGGGGTTGGACTAGATGATCTCCAGAGSTCCCTTCCAACCTTACTGATTCTATAATTCTAGGATTCTGTGATCACTGTCCGTAACAATTTATTTCTAATTTATATGTTTAAATTTATATTTGTCTCAGTGGAGATAAATATCACACAACTCATATTATATGAGCTGAAAAACATTCTTTACTATAGTCATGACTTTGAACTGAACATATTTCCTTGTCAGATCTCAGTGATGCTTTTCTCTCACCTAATTAGACAACACTTCACAATGAAGTCAAAACTGGCACATTATCATTAATCYCCAAATGAGTTCTTAATGCCTTTTGTACTGTATTAGGAAAAATTTGATAGAATTAGGAGGGTTTTCATAGGATGGGTCTGGCTGTTCATGTGTTTACTCCCCTCCTAACATCCCCTTCGAGCTTCCCCCAAGTAATTATGAATTGTTATCCAAAAAGCAAATCAAGTAGTTGAAAAATTCTTGAATTGGTGATAATTAGCTATTTTCATTGGAATCAAGGAGCTCTGTTTTGCTAATAGCACCACTCTGGAACAGAGCTAGGCCAGGAAAGCGAAAATCACTAAGGTAACAATATTGATAAGAAACAGTTGAAATAAGACTCTAAAGTTCTGGGACCATTCTTTTTCATTAGAAATCAACTCCTGGGTTTATCAGTCTTATCTGATACTCTTGCACTTGTATTAAAACATACAAAGCWGCTGCAATGCTATAAATGCATGAGAAGAAAATCTATCAGTTTACACTTTGGCTATATTAAACAGTCTTGGGGTAAAACACATAAACAGCCCTCAGCACAGCTGATATTCCACTATCTGAGGGCCTTTGCCTTAAGCACTAATCAATTGGATGATACTCACAATCTCTCCTGGTTTAGTAGATCCTGAATTCATCTTCTCAGAGTGGTAGGATTTAATGCAAGGTCATTGCAAGAGGGACATCTATCTCAAGTGAGGTGCTATGAGCTGGGAGAGCAGAAACAGCAATCGGAAGCTGCTACAGTGCTGAGCTTGCTCATATCAGACCAGGAGCCAAGAAAGCAGCAAGGAGGTGATAGCTATCAAAGCCCTCAGTATTGTCATAGTCAAAGAGGTGGCAGGGAAGAGAGACGGGGATCTTCTTAGTGATAAGAGAGGAAGTAAGATTCTGCTTGTGATAAGCAAAGAAGAATCCTGCCTCTGGTGTTTGCTTCAGCTCCACGCAACAGCCTTCCTCCAGAGGTGGTGGTAGCAAGTCTCCACCTCCTCATTTGTGAGAAGATGTTAGAGGTGGAGAGGGAGCAGGAGGCATGACTCACTGGGGTAGAAGTATGAACTGAATATGCTTCCTACATGAGTTCTGTAACTAGCTAGCAGTTAAGTGAAGGTGGAAACCTTTGCCAAGTGTATGCCAGAATAGACRAGCAGCTCTTGTTTATTCTTTCAGAAAGGAGCATCTGTCATTTGGAGGTGGATCTAGAGTGTAAATCCAAGAGGACAGAATCTCCCTGACCCTGAACACAAGACTGATTTCCCAAAACACTGTGTCCTCAGAGTTTTGCACTGGCAAACTTTGAACAGCTACAGGTTTTGTGTGCTGACTTCAGGTGGCTCCYGGCCCAGAATGCTGCTTTTCTAATTCCTCTGTAAGAAACCAGACTCTTCCTGGTATGTGCTTCATAGAACATTCTGGATATTGCTCAGAGACGACACCTTAGATGCCCTTCACATTCAGCTGTTACGATTCRACCTCTGCAAATTTTAGACACACTGGAATGAACATCATACGGGTCTAAATATTGGCTTTAACAACATTTTAAGAGCATGGAAAGGAATAAGATAAAGAATCACCTAGCGCCTTCAGATGCTTAAGCTGATCTGAAAGAATAGGGCTTCTTGATCTAAGGCAACCTATATACTGGAGACAAAACAATGCAAACTGCTGAGTTACCTTACAGGATAGTAATGGCCCTGGGTTTTCTGTTACTTTTATTTTACAAACACTTTATAGTGATTATGTGAACCTGGGGGAAGTGTTTCTAGTTTTCGGTTCTGCTATTAGCTCTTTGYCCTTTAACTATATCCTTTCTACCTCAGTTTTCACACCTGCAAAAAACAAAGCAACTGCAATACGTAGTCCCCACAGAGAGCTCTGAGATTTACAGGACTGCTGCATAAGATCTCACTATGATGAATGCATTCTTTAGCTGTCCATGTAAAATTAAGTTAGAAAAAAAATGCAAAATTTGAAAGAAGAGAATTACCGAGTCCCTTCGACATGAAGTTATCCAGAAGAAAACAGGTAGTGTGCATGAGATCAAACATCTTGTGCTACAAATATCASTTACTAGTAGAAGTGTTCAGTTCATATGAAGAGACTATACTGTATTTAAAAGGATGAAAAAATTCATAGTACCATTCCCATAGTACATTCCCATCAGGAAGTTTACATCTGAGAAAAGGGCATTCATACTGCCTTACACATGTATATGCTACATTATGATGAAATATTGACAAAGGGGACAACTGGAAGACATTTGGGGGTGAAGAGTAGTACTCCAGGCAGTAAAAGAGGTGATTTATTATAGCATTATTGTGATGCTGTAAAGGTCAGAAAGCTGCAAAACACATATACAAAAGTTCTAGAGGGCAGGCTATATTGTCAAGGAGAAAATCTACATTAGCCTATTCAGGTTTGTACCTTCATGGTAAATAGCAAATGCTAAGGTCAGCAACACARAAGGAATTTACAATGTTCCTTCTCTATAGCTGGAAGGGAATGGCTCAYGACCCAAGGACCGGCTTCAAAATATTTAGGCTCCCTGGCATGGGCTGAGTCCCAGTCATTATCCTTCCAAGGTAAATTTATTTTCATGTAGTCTGTAATGTGCTTTCTGACCTTGATGTTCTTGTCACCTGTTCTGGTGTACTAGAGGATCTAGCTGTCTTAGAGGTTTATGCTGTATGTATCACCTTAGCTTGATGGATGCTGTACTTTGTGATCCTAGACCTTTCCATGCAAAAGTAACAGTAGAGAAAAACAGACAAAACACAGTGGAGAAAAAAATCTCAAAAATTTCCTTCGCATTAAGGTCAAAATTCTGCCAAAGATTTCTGGAGTTCAATTAGGAAGAGGATATATTGAGACAGGAGAGAGATGTAAAAAAAACAAAAAAAAAGAAAAACAATAGAAAAACAAAAGAAAAACAAAAGAAAAAAAAGTCATAAAAAGATTCTTGCCCAAGCCAGAAAAGACCTGAATATATTTAGCCATTTCTGGATTTTCCTGACTACCCTAGAAGGTTGTTCCATAATTAGGTCTTCTTTTGTACCCGGGTTAGGATCTATACTTCATTTGTTTCACTAGAGAGCTGGGATCTATGTTGTCCCAGTCCCTGCAGTAATGCTTACACTGAAATTTGGCTTTGGTAGAGCAGTGGCATCACTGAATTCCTTGAAGATCAGCTCTGGGAATTCTCAGCTTTGGGAGYTGACTCTGCTGGGAATCAGCAGAGGCAGTTGTGCAAGACCTAATATTCTTATGACTACCTAAAATACAAAGCAAGCACACAACTTTAGCTTATAGGAACTAGAACTTTATTTCCTTATGTATGCTATTAAGGCCTTGGGAAGACTTTCAAGAGTTCAGTGAAGGAGAGGGTAGTCCCAACAGCCTGATGACACAGTACCATGCTGATTCAAAAATGAGTCAACAGTTACTGTAAAACAGGAGAATTAGGTCTTTTTTGACGGAATTTGCAGTGATACAAATGTGGCAATGACTCATCCATCATCAGCATTTTAGTCAGCAAAGTCTTTGGCTCAATGGCAAATATTTATAACTAGAAAAGAACAGGATGCAATAAAAATGAAGCAAGCAGGAAAAAAATGATGTTAAATCTATCCTACAAGATCTACACAGGAGGTCATTAGTTCTCTAACCCTAAACATCATTCTAATACTAGTATCTGTCCAAGTCCAGTCCAGAGTACAATGTGCTTTACATATTTCTGTTTGTTCCCAGTTCAGAGAGGATATGAGCTTGTTACAGCACTCACCTAAGCACACAGAGATTAATAATCTATGCCATTTCTTTGTGAAAATAAATCTTCCTGTGTGGTATCTCACTTAGTATGCCATGCATGTTATAGCTTCTGACCTTTTCCTTTGAGAGATCCTTCCATACAGCTCTTGCAGGACACAAACCAACCTTCACTGAAATTAATGGAAAGTGTTCGATTTGACTTTTACTTCCACAACACTCTTTCTGCAATTACTATTTCTTACTATTAAACATCTTTCAAAGGAAATCAAAATAGGTGAAATCATGACTCCATGAAAATGAGCAGCAAATCTGTGACTTCACTGGGGCTGGAATTTCACTAAATGATTTTAATGCATGACTCTGCGATTGTTTGCACTTACTGTAAAAATATATATATTCACTATGCAAACATTTTCCTTTGGTGCAAATACATTTTCACATCTTGATATTCTGATAATTTTCTAAAGGGGAAAAAATAGAAAAAAATACCTACAAAGCACAATGTAATTTTTTTAGGTTTTAATACTAGAATCAACTAGTGATCTTTATATACATATACATATATATATATAAACTCAGCAATGCCTTTTCTTTCAAAGAAAGAAAGACATATAAAGACCCAGGTCACAGTTATCTRTGGGAAGCTGCTTTACTGAAAGTATCCATAATTTTGCTGAAGAGAGAAAGTCTGAAATATAATAATATCTTTTGATGGAGGTTTTAAAATCTTTTTTTAACTTTGCCATCAAACTGCATTTCAAGTAAGTTCATAAAGGCTTCTCTATGGAGAAGGTCTGTCTAGTTTAGCATGTGATTTTCAACAGAAAGTAGCAGCATGTACAAAGAAATCTTTTCCAGCACATAATACTCATGTTCAATAGTTTAGGCATTTTCTAGACTAGAAATCACATCTGGACCATTATATTGCACCTAAATTTTATATGTGGATTACTGAGTTCTATCGTTGTACMTGAAAGTTCTTTTGGACCAATGGTCTATCCTCCGTAAGCATACCTCTGAATTAGACAACCATAGTTACAGTCAACTAAGATTWTATATATATATATATATATATATATATATATATATAGGCTCTTCAAAAGAATACCAATAAACCCAAACAAATTCATAGTATGCATGTCATGTTAAAATTATTTGCTGCAATATACACATAGGTTGATTTCACTTAATGACAAAACCAGAGCTGATAATGGAATTCAGGAGACTTTGATGCTCAGCCAGATTTTTTAATCACTTAATCATCTTTTTCCTCAGAAGTTCTCTAACAATGAGACAATAATATATAAATATAAATAAAAACTGTTTTTTTGCTAAAAGTTAAAAAGTAAAAGACATTACAAAAAGACTTCACCTTCCAGGTTCTCATCAGAGTGATCTAACCCGTTATATGCTTCATCAGAAAACAGCTGACAAACTACAGGTCTTATGAGTGACTCTGGGATTTTTACTTTTCTTCTGTTAGCTTCATTTTTATCTAGTGTAAAATGTAAAAAAAAAAAAAAAATTCTTTTGTAAAGTGATTGCTCTTCTTTGTAACCTGAGTTTTGAGTTGTGCTATATAAAGAGCTATATAAAAACTAAGTACTACACAAAAGCCAAATGATATATTTTTTAATTCATGCAACTGCTCTGTGTTTAGGTTTAAAATACACGTTTAATATTTTCCTTGTTAGAGAAAATTATATTGGCTGAAATCTTGACTCCATTAAAGTCAGTGGCTGTGTATATGAATATATCTTATTTTGTAAGTAACAGCGCTCCCCTTCCTTCCCTTTTCAAAAGGATTTTGGTATTTCTCCTTATTCAACGGGACATTTGAACAATATGTTTATTTAATTTTTTTCAATAATTTTTGAAGTTGACAAACATATCTTTGACAGCAGATAGAAAAATTCAAGAAAGCAGAAATACCATAAAAATAGAACATAATGTAAGTGAATTACACAAAATTAGGGCTGTCAATCATATATGTATATGAAAATATACATGTTTTATGATAAATTTTCATTGCATCTTTCGATTATATTTGTTTTTGACGGCTCTGGCCCAACTAAAACTGGAACGTATGTTTCACTTTTAAGACAATGAGCCTATTTATGTGTTTAAGGATAAATATATACCTCTGTGAACTGCCAGATTTGGTCATTATCTGCTAATTTGCAAAATTCAGCAATCTGCATTGAGTTTCTCTATCAGCATTTTGAATTAGCAGAAGTACTCTGTGAATATCAGATGAAATTGAATGAGAAAGTCCTTCATAGACCCAAATATTTAGAGAAACTAAGTATTTGAGAAATTAAATATTCAGAAAAAAAAAAGACTAGAATATATTAAGGTGGATATATATATTGAGGTGGATTGAGAACTGGCTGAAAAGCAGAGCTCAGAGGGTCCTCATCAGTGGCGTGGAGTCTAGYTGGAGGCCTGTGGCTAGTGGTGTCCCCCAGGGCTCAGTACTGGGTCCCATCCTGTTCAACTTCTTCATCAATGACCTGGACGAAGGGACAGAGTGCCTCCTCAGCAAGCTTGCTGATGATCCTAAGCTGGGAGGAGTGGCTGACACACCYGAGATCTGTCAGAGAGACCTGGAGAGGCTGGAGAGCTGGGTGGAGAGGAACCTCCTGAGGTTCAACAAGGGCAAGGGCAGAGTCCTGCACCTAGGGAGAAATAACCCTAGGCAACAGTACAAGCTGGGGGCTGACCTGCTGGAGAGCAGCTCTGCAGAGAAGGACCTGGGAGTGCTGGGGGATGACAGGTTGACCWTGAGCCAGCAATGGCCAAGAAGGCCAATGGTCTCCTGGGGTRCATTCAGAAGACTGTTGCCAGCAGGTGGAGGGAGGTGAACCTGCCCCTCTCCTCAGCCCTGGGGAGGCCTCATCTCGAGTYCTGTGTCCAGTTCTGGGCTCCCCAGGACAAGAGAGACATGGAGCTACTGGAGAGAGTCCAGCGGAGGGCTACGAAGATGATCAGAGGGCTGGAGCACCTGCCCTRKGAGGAACGGCTGCGAGAGCTGGGCCTCTTCAGCCTGGGGAAGAGAAGACTGAGGGGGGATCTGATCACTGTGTACAAGTACCTGAAGGGAGGGTGTCAAGGGGACGGGGACAAACTCTTTTCAGTTGTCCCGTGTGACAGGACAAGAGGCAATGGGCAGAAATTGAAGCACAGGCAGTTCCGCCTGAGCTTGAGGGGGAATTTCTTCCCTGTGAGAGTGACGGAGCACTGGACCAGGCTGCCCGGAGAGATTGTGGAGTCTCCTTCTCTGGATATCTTCAAGGTCTGCCTGGATGCAACCCTGTCTAACATGCTCTAGGTGACCCTGGTAGAGCAGGGAGGTTGGACTAGATGATCTCCAGAGGTCCCTTCCAACCTTACTGATTCTATGATTCTATGATTAAATGTATTTCTGTATTTTAATAATTTATATATTTAATAGATTCCTGTTTAGAGAAAGTAAGTATTCAGAGGAACTAAATATTAAAATACCCTGCCAGCCCTGTAAATCATCTTGATAAATGTTTAATATGGTGGCACTTAGAAAATGACCTTTGAAAATAGTGGCACTTAGAAAATGATCAACATAAAACTGACAGTTTTTTTATTTAGTTTATTATAGCATGAACAAGATAGAGAAAATAAATCATGAAACAGAACAGAATTTCTTAAAATCTCCAGTCAAGACTACATGTTATATCTCAAGAAGACTGACATATATGATGGGCTTTGAATTGGTGTATGGAGGCCAATGGTCCTTCAGGGCATTACTTTAAAGAACTAAATGCAGTATGCTATAAAAAAAAGACAAGTGTATGTCCTCACATATAGGGTTCCTTTTACCCTGCATCAAAAACAAGCACTTGCACGGCTGCATGGAGGACAGTTTTGCCTTCTTGGCAGTTTGAGCACTCTGAACAAAACARCTTTGCTTTTGTTTCCATGACAGAGGTTAGACAAACAGAAGGTCTGACTAACCAAAGAGAGATAAATAATCCAGGGAGTGTGAAGAGGAAGAAAGCTTTATTATTGGTTTAAAGACTCCTAGAGCACAGTTTATAGGGAAGCCAAGTAACAAATAGCAAACAACATGAAATGTTTATGCATGTCTGTGGAATCCAGTTATTCTTCTCTGTCTTTCCGTCTTCGCCTAATTTACTGTTCTAATCAACAGACCTATTTTCTGCCCTCTTGGATACTACTACCCCCCTTATGGGTTGAAGTAAATCACAAATAGCTCTAGCCCTCGGCTTCACCAATATGAAACACTATATACAAAATGAGTTACTGCAAATAAGGCAAGGGCTAGTGCCATAAAACTGTCACCTCTACCTCCAGGATTTTCTTTCCTAATAGACCTACACACTTTCTTGTTATCACCCACAGTAATTTTTTTTAAAAAACGCTGAAGTTGCTATTAGGTACAAAATCATTTAGGGACTGCAAGTAAAGGCATGTTTCCTTAAAAGTAGGACAGACAATAACTGTCTGGAATTTTGGAGTGATTTCTGACAGAGAGACTCTGATTCTGCACTTCTTGGTGTTGATAAAACTTCTGAATACAGCTGGAGAGAATCTGACTAAAATCTTCAGTAAGTACCTGTAGGTCTTAGGATGCAGGAGCAATTGCATTCAAAGCTCCAAATGGGGATTCAACTACATGAGTGTATCACTGCTGCTACTGTTCCTGGTTTTAAAATTGAAACTTAGTTCAAACTTACTAGCTATATAAATAACAATAAAATTAACCAAAGCTATATATGATACAGTCTAATATGCACAATACAGTCTAATATGCACAGCACAACAGTTTGAAGCTGACATTAGATTTAGTAAAGAGGAAATATCGTGATTTTTGAGGTTTAGCTGCAAAAAATAATCAGAAGTTCAACAACAATATATTGAAGTGTTAAGAAGAACCTATTACATCTAGTTGAAATATTCAGATTTTATTTTAGTGGACGATTCAGTTTAGCTAATGTCCTTATGTTTTCTCATTTTTTAAAATAATTAAGGTCACTTTGAAATTCATCTTTATCTTAAGGTGGGACTGTGCAATTCTAGTCTCTACCTTCAGATAGACATCTATGTTCAGTTCCTAGACCTGAATGACTTTTGACTTTCTCTCTTCTGGTCTCTATCTGATGTTCACTGAAATCATCAGGAATCTTTAAAGTGATCATTGGGTCATATCTACAGTCCTGAAGTGAACATTTGTTTCAGCAGCTTAGGTGCATATCAACGCACAATGTACACCGAATATCCTAAAGGTGCACCTGGAGCTGCCAGGTTTTGTTTGGAGAATTTACAACAGATAACCACATATCCAAAATAGATGCAGAGACATATAGTCAGTATTGAAACTTTAATTACATGGGCCTTCTGAGTAGAAGTAACTTTAGAGTAACTCTTTAAAGCTCAGAGCACTGCCAATAAATGAGGACTATCATCTGGATCAGCACAATCTTCTGGACCCCTTCTTAGAAGAGACAATTTACAGACCAATTCAAATGATTAACTTCATCCTCTCATTATAAATGACCCATTCAGAAGATGTACAGAAAGAAATCCTTTAAAACACATTGACTCACGAGTTAAAGAACAATTAAGAAATGCTAATCTTCTTGTGTCTTTTATATTAATCTTTATATTAACCCAAACTGATAACTCAAAAATCTTTTCGGATTTCCTCTAAACATGACCAAGCTACTTCAAAATTTTAAGACTCTTTTAATTCAAATATCTGACCACAATTCATTTTCCCCTCAATAACCTCCATTCTATGAATATTACTTAAATCTTGTTTAATGTCTCAAAAAAGTCATAAACAAGCTTTGTCCTAGCCATCAACACAGAGTTCAGTTTCAACCACTTCTCTGGGAATAAGCACAATCCCATAATTYTTCAACAAAAGAATTATTTTTATTCCAATTTTATCAATGTAATGCTGAAGCATCATGAAATAAATTTCTGAATATGTGAGGAAGACTGCCAGTAGGAGAAATCTCAGCTTTCTTATCTCTTACTATAATTTYGCACTTGCTAGACGTTCTCAAGGAACTTAATGGTGACAAGAGTCTAAGTTTAAGTTTCACAACATTAAAAGGCCACTTATTTTAACTACTATTGAGATTACTATGTGTATGGAACATTACCTATTAGTAAATCATATAGTAATATTTTTTGTCTTGGGTCTATGCTATTTATATATTCAAGAAATTTAGACAAAAATGTGTTTGTTATCTGAAGTTCTTCATTATTGACTATATAGTTTAATTTGCAATGAATACTAAATAAGTAGCTAGTGGCATCATGAAACAACAAATCATACTTTTTCTGCCTACCCAATTTTGCACTGCATGCAGAAATATTAGCAACGGAGTGAGAAAAGATGCGTATTCTAAGTGACAATTAATCGTATGCTCTGGCCCCTTTTGCAAAGGTAGCTCTAAAGAGGACATACGGCCCAAATGGCAATAAACTGATACATATACACACATATATAGAGACACACACAGAGCATGTATACATACATACTCCAGAAGCACAGGCTATTTACTTTTCCACTGCTATATCACTATTTATTGAAAAGAGATGTAAACTAGGGTATTCAGAGCAGCACAAAAGGACAGAATGGGAGCCCATTAGCATGTGACTAAGAGAAGAAAAACTTGCCTGTCTTCAGATCAGATATTACTGCAGAAATCCGTATTGTCTGCCTCAAGGGGATAAAGATGGTTGTGGAGCTTAAAACAGAGTTGATGAGACACCGCACACGGACAAAAATGTCCCCCTTTAAGATTCTGCAGAACATACACAGATTGTACACTAACAGTTATAACAGTAAATCCATTAGAGTTTGCTAACACAACCATAGGAGACTTTTTTTCTTTAAAAAGGCCCTCTGCATCTCATATKCCAACAGTTTCATCTACTTATTTCATTTTCTGATAAAGAAAGACATCATGAAAAATATTAGAAGAAATGAAAAATGATGAAGCTGCCTTTTATGATAAATGAAATGAAAACATTTTACTTTATTTGATCTTCTGGGAAAGTATAAAATATACATTTTAACTTATTGCAAAATAGAAATTTATATGGGAAATAGATTGATTACTGAAAACTAAAGAATATATCCTYGCAGGATAATGAAAATACTTGAATTTCAGGTGAACAAGATCCATCAATCTTCTTTTACTCACAATATTTACATATCTCCCAGAGAAATCTGTATTTTTGGGTAGAATATATTAGATTCAACACAGAATTTCTTGTAGCATACATGAAAGAAAATCTGCAGTTACAGTATCATCTACTGACATGAAATAGCCTCTGAATAGTCCACAGGCTGCCACTTGTTCATTTATGAGGTCCTTTGAAGTCATACTTTCCAACTGCTTCATAAAATAAATGAAAAAAGTCCCAGGATAACCATATTTTGAATTTCAACTAAACATATTTTTACCATTTTGCTAGCTTGGAACAATGGTGTACCACTTATATTTCAATCCTAGTGAGGGTGCAGGTAGATTGTCTATAATTGTGTCTAGTTTTAATGGTCATTACAGTCATATCTACAGAGCTGTATACATCAGCAAGTAAAGAATAAGGCACATTTTTGCAACCTGAAATTATGACAGAACTTGCCACAGTAGCTTGTTACTAGTTAATAATACAGGCCTTCTAAGTCAACAAGATTTATTTTCATTGAGTGCTGTGTCAAGGTAGTAACTGCTATAAACAATGACAGATGTGCAGTGATTTCATAGTTTGTGTACCATTAAGTTTATTCATTAACAACTTTATTTTGTAGGAAGCATGCTGGCAGCCTCTGGTGAGTTTATAGTACAAGACCAATGAGAAAACASATTTTCTCATACTTAAAAGAGACAAAAAAACCACTCTGATTTGCCATATTATCAAAACATCACCTGGAGAAGGACATATTAGCACAGCAGAAGACGGTTTATCATTAGCTATAAACCTTTACTGTATGTTTCAGAACATAATATCCACTTTGGTTCCTGCTCATTTTCTCACTGCAGCAAATCAATGTTAATGCCAGAGCCGAAAGCTATGAACTGCTTGTTACTAAATACACTCAAATTTCTGCTTTTAATATAACTAGAATGAGCATGATTGCCCAAGAATTACTGCTGCAGTGACATACATGSAAAAAATAACTCTAAAGATATTCTTTGTAGATGTCACAAAATAGAAGAAGCCATAGTCAGAGTTACATATAAAAGCAAGGCTGATGCCATACTTTCACAGGAGGAGACTGCCAGTCAACAGCAAAACATCACAACCTGAAAATGCCACCTTTTCATTTAAAGGAGCTGGTAGAGTTTATAGACATTGGACAGTTTTCTCATCTTAAAAAATGGAACAGCATTGTAAAGGAAACATTACTAAAGAATACTTATATGAGAAATTAGCTTATAGGAGCTGTAACTGACCCTTTAATATACTTTGAAAAATGTACCATCCATTATGATTTTATTAGTTTCTGGGTATTTYTTGTAGTTGTTGGGTTTTCCTAGCAAAGCTTCTTTACCTCCGTATTTCTGTTTCTTGAGATACTTTTGTCTGAATTCGGTACCAACTCTGCAGGCTGAGTTTTGAGAACACTTAAGCCATTTGTGTTTASTGAAACAGTATATCCAAGAACAAAAATCATGCTGCACTTAATATTGCATTTTTTGACCATTGCTTTCTGGGTTTCTCCCAACAATGATACAAAGGGGAATATTCATCTGACGAATCTTTGACAGCATCCAAGGCAAGCCATTTGGACTCCTCACACAATCAAGAGAAACAAGTACTTCTAATATATGAGACCTCTCATTTTCACTGAACAAATGATAAAATAGATCTGCTGTATCATATTCTAGAAATCCTATTCTCTCCTTTCGATGTAATGGCTGTTAGACTTCGGTATAGACACATATATGGTACACATTTAAAGTTAAGTGATTCTCACAGGATAAAATTCTGTGCAAAGAACCACACATCCTGTTCCTTTGAATTTTTAACATTTTCAGTATTCCCACAACATCAGCCTAAGAGATTACCTGACAACAGAAGCTATCCAGCTGCTGAAATATCACCAGTGCTTACTAYGCTTAGCACTGGAGTCTTGTCATTGCCTTTTTCCTCCATCTGCTTGCTATATCTTTTCTATTTCTTAGATATATTATTTATTTGACATACATTTGCAGGCATAGTTCCTTGCATAACAAAGCCCTAAACTTACTTAGGATTTACTCCAATGCAGTATCATCAGCAGCAACAGTCAGGATAAAAATAGTGACACTAATCTGAGGAAAATCAGACAGATTTCATGTTACTACGGGGCAGATGAACCTGCAAGAACTACAGTGACTGATTTTCACACTGTACTTAATAGGCTGATTATAGAAGGCTTGTCTTAGCTACAAATTCTTGTAAACACAATGTAGATATTTAGCTTTAGAGAGACTTTTCTCATCAGGGGAAATTGGAAAAGGAGAAAAAAGTCTATACRCAACCACTATCTATTTAGAAGAGTTATTAGGTTCCTATACTATGACTGAGGGTGTAGTGTTAATAGGTGTTTAAGTAAGGAGACAAATTCTTCCTTTTATTTCTATCACATATTTGCTGCGAAATAGGGAGACAACTATTGTCAGTACTGGTAGAGTTTAAGCTTGAAAAGATAAAGACARTTAAAACTGAAAAGAGCAGTGGTGGAACAAATGGGTAACAAGMTGGCCAATATAAAATGAATCTTCAAAAATATATTTTATCACTATCTATCTATCTATTTAGTGCCAAGCTCTTATTGAAAAAAAAATAATTCTCCAATTATCAGCCTTAAGCAGTATCAGGGTAAACTTTTAGTACAAATTCAAAATGGGATGAATTCTGGAGAAATTCTGGATCATTGCAAGGTCTAATTCTAGAAAGAGTCTTTGGAATAGGGATTATTCAGCAAAACTGCTAAAGGGTTTAATTACGGAAGTCATACTCAATCATGTATTCAAGAAACTGACTTCAGCAGGATTTAAGAATATATTTATAGTTGAATGTGTGCTTAAGCGTTTTGAAGAGTCAGTTCTGAAGCATGGAGAATTTCAGCCCATTGGAAAGTTTATAAAATGGTTTTGGATCATTGAAAACAGAATCAGAACAGATAAAATTTGAAGACACACAGTCCAGCCTTTTCAGGATGAATCAGGGAATCAGGTTAAAAAAAAAAAAAAAAANAAAAAAAAAAAAAAAAAAAAAAAGCTTTTGCTTTCTAAACATTATTCTTTTTTTCCATTGCTGCAACATTTCCAGCTAATGTGCATTTCTTTTTGTAGATGATAAAACTGTTCTTATCCCCCATTACTAAATGATGCTATTTTATTCAGCATAACATGTGAATTAAATAACAAGACCCAATATTTAGCAAGAATATACAGTATCATCAGAATAGATGCACTGTTCCTCTTGAGGCATTTACAGACAATATGTATATGATCCTCAGTGTGATTGCTCTCCTACTTCATTTCCTTTACCCTCACTTTAATGCTGAAATACATTTCAAAACAAGGTACTCACTGATTTCAGAAAACTGTTTTTCTGCACGCAACTTTAAGATGCTCTTTTTTTATATATATATATATATATATATATATATATATATAAAATCATATTATGAGTGCTTATAAGATTGTTTCATATTTATACAACAATTTTCACACTAAAGCATCTCCAAACACATTATAGGCCACAACACTACACATTCATGCATATCGTGTCAGGTTGTTGGTTTGTTGGCCACTTTATCAAAGAATCTGGGTATTGTGACACTAAATGTGGAGGTTTAGCCTAATATTAGTACAAACTACTTTCTGGCATATACAGAACTCTGGATGCCTGATGAGTTTAGTTAATCAATACCACTGAGCATTTCAGTGGACATAGATGAACTGGTGTTTGCTGGTAATTCAAGCAATATATGAGGCCCTTCTAATGCTATTAGGTAAATGAACTGGGGCATATGCAGAGCAGAAATAGGATTTTGCTTATGGGTACTACAGATAGGTCTTCAGTGGGCTCTACAAACAGTACAGTGAGATCTGTATTTTTCTTTCTCTGTTACTTTCATGAGTTTGTGTGTGCGCATGTGCGCGCACGTGTGTTCTTCACATAATCTTCTTCTAAATTTATTAATTAACACTTTCTTTCCAGGAAAGAAAGGAGACCTAATCTGAAAGATGACTCTTTTTGATTGGAGTTTCAAAAACAAGGAAAAAATAGTACTTATTCTTCTTCAAGGAGCTTAGTAACTGAGAATAAGATGACATAGAACAAGTGTATAATAAGAAACAAAATAAGCAGAAACAATGAAGAAATAATAGATTTTCTTAATGCATATAATACTATATCATATATCTGGAAGTGGATAATTATCAGTTTTATAGATACAAATTCATGCAGGTTCTTCTGGTTATAAGCTTCATTGTGGAAATTATGCTCCAAACTCAACTTTGTTTTTAAGAACATAAGTGATAAATAAAAGACAAAATATATAACAATGTGGCAAGTCTTTTGATGACTATCTCAATATTAAAAATAGCAATACAAGATGACATATGCCAATGCTGACTCATTTTGCCCTCTATCATTACTCTGTCATGATGCAGCACATCAATCAATGGAAAAAAGATATACAGGCCCATTTTACAGGTGATCAAATTGATCTGATATTGATTGGCATACATAGAATCATCAATCGAGTTATGTCTGATGGCTAAGCATTTGTCTCACTGTCAGTTTTATTGTGTATACTGTTGATGTGACTGAATCACAGGGCTATCTGAATTACAGTGAACAGAGTGCTGGACTTTGAAGAAAAAACAGTGCTGAAAAACTAAGTAATGAAAGGACAAAATATGGAAAATTTTACACATGTAAATATAGACGGCATGTCTTAGTTAAGTGCCTAGTCTCAAAACATGCCACTTTTCTAAGTGATGCTCAGAAGTCCTAAGCAAAGGTTCTTTTGTTATTTAGAACAGGTTTTTTGTCATTATATAGTAAGAATTTTTCTTGTCAAACAAAGAGACTGTAAGGCCTGAGGGTTTTTGGCACTAAATGAAATAAAAAGCCACACAGTAAAGACAGTATTTGTATGCACTAGAGAGAGAAAGCATGTAATGCGAGGGAGGGCAAAAAGAGAAGATTTAGAGCCCACCTTCTTTCCATTTACCCAGAGGAAAGTCCAGAATTCTTGCAGTATAARCAGTCAAGTGTAGGAAGAAAATTAAGAAATTAGAGTTACGTAGTCCAAATGTAGACCAGCATACACAACGGTTACTACTTATTAGCAACCACCTGGCTGTTTTGGAAAAGCTTACAACAGAGAAAGTAGTTGGCTGTTAGTTTGGGCTGGCAGCACCTGCACTATGCTTAGGAATACCTGAGCTGAGCACTGCAGATAGCTGTGATTTCTTCCCTCCCCACTGCCAAGAACGAATGAATTCCCCCAACCTCACGGACAAAGGAAATACTTTTCTTCTGTGCTTTGAAGAGGAATTGTACTCTGTAAGTTGATCCACTTTACATTTTTCCGCTCGGGTATGCTTAACTATATGATTATAGTTTGTCCATGTCTTAGCATATGATTAGTCTGGGTTGGTCATACTTCTTCAGAATATCTCAAAAGGAAGATGATGTGAAAGATTCATGAACCTATAGAACAAAAATAATTCATAATTTTGTGAAATATTCCTGTGATCYTTCTAGGTTTTGATCTTTTTATTAAAAATGACATGACCATTTTCTTTACAAGATGTGATAGACAACATCAAAGAAGTAAAATCTTCAGYCCCACTGAGCTAAACAAGCTGAATATAATTGCATAATTGTAGATGGCCAAGACTTCAAAATGTTAGGGATAATAGGTAGCACCATTTTGGGAAACACATCATAAGATAACTAAAAAAGGTCAATTTTTGGAAGATAATGAAAAAATTGTTTATGAGAGTGATAGGTTAAATGACTGAAAGCAGAGACGTTTTAACTTACTTGCAGTATCTGAACATTTTAACCGTGTACAAATCTTCCAGAAATAAGTCAGGCAAGCTCGTTTATAAAAGCTTCATTTTATCTTTAAAAAATTAACATATTTTATATTTAATGTACATGCAACTTTTAAAGGATCATTTTGAATATTACTGTAATCCCAGATCCTCCCTAAAAGCCTACTGTGAAGATATGTAGCACCTTTCTGTTGAGACAAATTTTCATACATTTCACTTTGTCTCTTACAAGGTAACTGACTGGCATTTTTCTTTCTCAGTGCATGTGAAGAATCTTCACTGTAGGAGGTATATCCAAGGGAAAGAATAGATAGACARCAACACACCCTASCAGGGACAAAYTAGATTCCTAAAGTATCACAGTGAAGAGTTTTTCCATATGTCCAATCGGAATTCCTTTAAGAAACTTGTGATTGCTGCTTCTTGTCATTTTGCTGTTCCATTCTGAAAACTTCATCTTCTCTGTAACCCTTCTCTGTAACTGTAATTATATTCTCCTTATCCTTCATGTCCTCAGGTAAACTAGCACTGTCCCCTCAGTTTCTCCTCATAAGTTTTGTACATCAGTCTCTGACCATCTTTGTGGCCCTCCACTGGACTCAGTCTAGGTTGTTCTTTTGTACTACGGAGGCCTAAAACTGCACAGAGCACTTCAGATGATGCCTCTTGAATGTCAAAAACATTTACTTCCCTCAAACTACTGGCCTCAKTCTTGCTAATGCAACCCAGCATGCAATTAAGCTTCATTCCTTGCTTCCTTCATTGACCTRCTGGAAAGTAGCTCTGCAGAGAAAGACCTGGGAGTGCTAGTGGACAACAAGTTAACCATGAACCAGCAATATGCTCTTGTAGCCAAGAAGGCCAATGGTATCCTGGGGTGCATTRGGAAGTGTTCGCAGCAAGTCGAGGTRGRTTATCCTCCCCCTCTACTCAGCCCTGGTGAGGCCATATCCAGAATACTGCGTCCAATTCTGGGCTCCCCAGTACGAGAGACATGGAGCTACTGGAGAGAGTCCAGCATARGGCTACAAAGATGATCAGAGGAGTGCAGCATCTCTCCTATGAGGAAAGGCTGAGAGAGCTAGGCYTATTTAGCCAGGAGAGGAGAAGGCTCAGGGGATTTTATCAATGTAAACAAATATCTTAAGGGAGGGTGTCAAGAAGATGGGGCCAGACTCTTTTCAGTAGTGCCAAGTGACAGGACAAGAGGCAACGTGCACGAACAAATACAGGAAGATCCATGYGAATATGATGAAGAACTTCTTCACTGTGAGGGTGACAGAACACAGGAACAGGTGCCCAAAGAGGTTGTGGAGTCTCCCTTTCTGAAGATATTTAAAACCCGCTTGGACATGATCCTGGGCAACATGCTGTAGGTGACCCTGCCTGAGTAGGGGCATTGGACTAGATGATCTCCAGAGGTCCTTTCCAACTTCAACCATTCTGTGTTTCCTTCTAGTGTATTGGACATTGTCATGTTCAATTCGTTGTCACCACAATGTCTAGCTCCTTTCCTGCAAAGCTGATTTCTAGCCAGTTGGTCCCAAGCTTGTGCATAGAACTATTTCCATCCCAGGTACAGAACTCTGGATTTGCCATTGTTAATTTTATGAGGTTGCTGTTGGTCCACTCCTTCAGCTTACTGCAGTCCCTCCGTATGGCAGCGATATCCTCCAGTGTTATCAACTGCCAGTATCAAACCATGAGGAATGACACTTTTAACAGGCTGCAATTAGATTTCAAATTATTGATCACTACCCTTTGAATTTGACAGTCCAGTCAAATTTTCACCTACTTTGTGGTTCATTCATCTAGTTCAGATTTCATCAGTTTGAGTACAAGGATGCTCTAGGAGACCATGAAAAAAACTTTGCTCAAATAGATCAGATCCTCTGCTTTTCTCTGTCCACACAGACACTTAGCTCATGAAGAAGGCTGAACAAGAATGAATGGCCTTGGTAAATTCTTGCTGTCTAGTCTTATCCTTCATGTGCCTGGAAAGAGTATCAGTGAGGACTTGCTCTATCATCTTCCTTCTTAGAGGTAATTCACACACATTTCAGCAGGATATTTTTATATAGCACATGAGAGAAGTGTTTAACTCTGTTCAGTTTTAATTACACAAAGAGTGAGCAATCAGCATTGTAAAATTTTTGAATCATAACCGTAAACCTAATTCACAGTCTATGGGAAAAAACAAAAGTCTTATCAAGAATTACATTTGAGATTCAACCAACACATGAATTTGGGAAAATATTTAAAAGTTAAAAAACAAACAAACAAACAAACAAAAAAAAACCCCAAGAATTTGAGGAGACAGCAGATACTAGCAAATCCATAACTGAATGCTGCAGATTACCTATGATTTAGCTGGCAATTACTGGTATGAGAACTCATGCTGTAACTTTATTCGTAGAGATATATCTGTAAAATTCCTGTTTGCCATACCCATATTAACAGCAGTAGCTAGCTCCTACACAGTGCTATATAGTTCATTGCAACGCATTAACATCCTTTGTGTGTGGTATTGTATAATTATCACTATTTTACAGATGACTGATTACAAATCAGGCAGCCTAGTTCCCAAGCATTATTCTTGAATCTACTGTTGTGTTCCATTAACAAGCACTATACATTTATTTAAAGATAATTCCTGCAATAATTATTTTTTTCTTAGACAGAGTTTAGTTGAATTAAAAAATTAGAGAAACAATTACTCTGTAAAAGTAAAAAAGGCCAGTAAAAAAAGTTGGAAAGAGTAGTTGCTGTTGCCAGCTAAATATACTCATTGTTGTACATTTTCACTAAAAAATACAAACTTAAGACATTTCCCAAGTATCATTAAAAAGAGATGTGAATAATTTAGGTGCTTGAGGACCACAGAAGTTGCACAGACAGGCACTGTTTCTTTAGATCTGTATACAAAAAACACATCACTGAAGTCTTCAGCACTAAATGACTACAGCCTGCAAAGCTACTTTCAAACACAAGCAGTTTAGAGTCATCCATGGTTATGCTCTGGGCCAAAAGGTCCCAGATACTAGAGTCATAGGGTTAATGAGCTCTCTACTAGTTATCCATACCAGAAGCTAATACACTTCTGTCGTCAAGTTGAATTTTCAATGAGAAGATGAAATAAGTAGTGGAAAGTGTAATGTCACCCTCTCGCCTCCTGAATACCTCAAAAAATGTTTTCACTTTCTCAATGAAAAATTTAAGTTTTAAAGCAAGGCTGATGCATACAGTTGCATCATTACTCAGCTTAGATGCTGAGTTTATTTTAGAGAGATTTCGACTCTCCTATTGTTTTAACTGACAGGCTGATGCCCTGTCCCAAACCCTTCCCTAATTTAGGACTAGTTCTTCGTACAATGGTYAGTTCTCAACACTCACGTGCAACCTGTGTATGAACATGTATTCATGTGTAGAACAGCCAGCACGTATCTAAAAGAGCATGAAGGTTCTGATGTTTATTCCTGTAGAGCTTCCACTGAATATAAACGTAGGTTGACATAATCAATTTGATTCTCAGAGAGTTTAGGCCTGAATAACATTTTCAGTGGCAGTGCCCAAAATGTCAGCCTTTAAAACCCCATCTCAATGGCTTTCAACATATCTGTTCAAACCTGTTTCCAGACCTTCTCAGAAGTACCTGTTGGATAAAATACTAGATATTGCATTTTCAACCTCTTGCTATGCTCAGATTTGTTCCGTACTCTTCTATGTTTCTTCAAAACAATATCCTATCATGCTATCTCTATTTTCCACTCCCTTTTCTTCCACTATTAGGTACCCAAGCCAAACCTCGGAATAGGAAAGGAAAAACATTTCAACTTCTTGCAAAGCCTAAACTGCAGTTTGACCATCTCTCCTAAACTGCAGAGAACTGTCAATATACTCTTATGGGTGCAGAAACTACACTTTAAAGTATGGGCAGACAATTTGAAAGATTTGTATTTAATAAGACACAGATAAGTATTCCTGTGAAGTATCTACTCTAAGAGTATAAGATAATGTCCCACAGTAAGACATTATCCAAAGCCTATTGATGCCCACAGGGATTCTTCCACTGCTTCTAGATTTTGAGTATGGGCACAATACCSCTCTTCAAGGAGTTTATAAACCCCATCTCTAGCCACCATAAGATATGCCTATGTTGAACTCACATGACAGCTCTTTCCTAAATAGGAAAATACTTTTGAATCAGGACCTAAAACCTAAAGTATTAAATTGACTTTATCATGTTACTCTTCAAAAGAAGAATTCTCAGTGACTGAAGAGTAATTTTCCTCTGTAGTTGTATTTTACAGATGGAAAATTTTGACTCTTTTTACTTCAGGTGAACTTTAAAGAGTAGATGTACCAAGCTGAGTTTCTTCAACATTTTTGTATGACTCATAAAGAAAGAAAAGAGAAATGAGTCTTTTGAAGACCACTGAATTTCACATAAACCTGAAACTCATTTCCTATCTGACTCCATCATACAAAGGACAATAACAAAATCGAGTAATATTTCTGCCATATTTTTATCACCACAAAGAAAAAGAAACAACAGAACTGAGGATTGATTATGATTAATTGACAAATCTACAGATTAGTAAAATTTGTAGCACAGCTAAGTATGGAGAATGTAGGCATTAGGTCTCAGTTCATGGCTTAGGGAAGTATATACGAAACTTACCCCTAACTTCAACCGGCTTTGGATAAGATTGACATGTTAGGCACAATTTTTTATCAGAAAGGGCAATCTACCATGTCAAACATTCAGTCAGACTGATTTGGCCATTCACTGGATATTCAGAAAAACAGTCTCCTTTTCAATTTATTTTTTAACACTGAATGACATATTATTGATTCTTTACATTATTACTTAAAAAGAATTACCCTCAAACCTTGTTTCTTTTTTCTCTTCCTCAGAAAGTCTGATATTCTCAAGTGGATAATAAGACAGGTGCACAGTGTATTTTTATGCATTTTGCAATTACTGAATTGATTTTTGCAAAGACTTATTTTTCAAACAACTGTGCAAACAGTTTTGAAATGTACACTATTTGTCAGAGATTGGTTTTTAGTTCATTTTTATATATTTCAAGAGATTGAGGGGAGCAATCTGTATAACATAAAGGGACCTTCTTGACTATAATCTTTTTCACATGTTTTGTAGCTGTAGGCAATTGAACAGGATTTAGAATAGAATTTATGTGCTTTGATTCTGGGGACTTGCAAAGACTAGATGGCTTGTACCACTCTTCTCTGGAGTCTTTTAGAAGATCATGTTTAACAGTACACACACTTGATCTCATTCAGGCCATTTTTTCACTATTGCTTTATCCGCTGACAAGGTGCAAGAAACACTGATATCCTTCTTTTCAATGTTACTTCCAGTTTAGAGGGCCTCACCTTTTCCACGTTTCTTTCGGAGCTCTGGCTATACACTAAACGGCATGGGCTGATATGGTTAGTCAGGACAAGATACTGAATGCAAGTAAGTGAAATCCATATGATCGGCTACTGTAGGGCAAAAAAAATGAGTCTTTAATTGCTCTTTAAATCCCTTTATTTTTATTTATTTATTTATTTTTGAGATGGGGTCTGGTGGAGGAATAGAAACTGAATTCTTGACACTATAGGGAGATCTCAAATTGTTTTGAATGTCAATTTTAAAATGCTTGTTTTCAGGGGCTCTCCAAAGTATTGCATGAAGTTTTCCTGAACCAGCTGACTATGGTGCATGGAGGCTATAAAGCGAAGAAAAAAATCTGGATGAGAACACCTTGATCGTAGTGACTGTTGTGACTGTTGAGCATAGAACTGTCTGTACCAATGTATCCAGAAATGAATGAGGAAAAGGTATCAGTGGAGATGATGAAGAATGGGAAAGTGAGAGGAGGAAATACATTGACATTGATGTATCTTTGAGAATTCAAATAGACCACACATTTCTGTTTAGACAGATCTTCAAACTTAGGTCAGTGGTGAATCTGAATCTATATGGTTCACTTGGTTGGCACAGTTAAGGATTTCTTTTTGGAGCCAAACATGTAGAGGAAAGTGACAGGGATAACATCATACCCATCTGCTTTTGAAAATCTAGCTTCTTGGTGAAGTATCCATTTACATCTGGATTAACTAAACATGAATTCCTGAACAAGACAGTCCAAAGTCTGTGAAATTTTGCTGAGATACTGCTCATGCTGATTATAGCACTGATCAGCTAGAACTGGAATTGATATGTAGTGTCACTAATGGAATTGCATAAATTCATGTCAGTTCTGGAGCTGCCACATTAAGAACATTGTTTCCTCCTCCCTGAAYATATGCAAGGCACATGCACAGATCAATTATTTTCCAGTAAATGTTTTTCCTAGAACTTATAGAAAATTTGGTGTTTGTGAATGAAAAACATGAGCAGTTCTGCACAAAAATATATGTGAAGAAAATAACCAAAGGATGCTATATCTAACAAAGTCTGAGAGATGTAGTATGAGGTAAAAAGTATGATGCAAAAAAMCAAGATTTATCTGTTTAACCTAAATACACTGAGGCAGAAAGAAGCCTCTACAAAAAAATGTAGTAGTCAGAGTCTAGGAGCAAGCAGGTGCATGGCCTGGGCTCCCTTACCACAGATATCCACCACATGTTCAGCTTTGACACATGTGCACTAGTTATTTACTCATATTGCGTCAGATGACTTCACCACTTGTTTTCAAGAAAGTAATTTATTCAACTCAATTACTACAGTCAGCCATTAGATATTTTAAATGACATATTATCTGTCTTATGCAAAGTTCTCACTTCATTTGTCTCTTTGATTGTTTCARATGCCACTTTGTCTTACAGGAGATAACATAAAGGCATCAGATGGCATTTATCAAGCATCATAATGTGATAATTGATGTGCAAACTGGACTCCCATTCTGATACAGAAAAGGTGATCTTCAAGTTAGGACTCTGTTCTGTGGCTTCGGAGGTATACATTCATTTATTTGGCTGCTTGTATAGTTTTCATCTGAGATTCTCAGAAGTATCTATAGTCATAACACCACTGCTATTTTAGCTGAAAACTCTGGTAAAAAAGCTGGGTCTTAATTGCAAGTTTAGATAGAAGTGAACCTTACAGAGACAACCTGCTTGCAGAAGGTCAAATTTTAATGCTGATGATGAGTATGTATCACAGTAACAAAAGGTACAGAGATATCAGTGCAAACTGGAATTTATCTACACTAGCTAAATGATTTAAAATAAGATGTTTCCTCAAAAAGCAAATTGTTATTCAGTGTATAGGTCTATAGCTCTTTCCGGAAATTTAGTACCTAGTATTAAGTGATACTTAGTGTCAGGGCAGAATTATCCTTTGTACAAGCCCCCTCCCTTATGCCAATTACTTTTTGTCATTACTTAGACAATTCAGCTCTGCAACATGTTATCTGTATTTTTGCACGGGAGAATGGAGACATGGAATTATACTTGCTGCCTCTGTAGAAATACCAAATTGTTATACATGTATGCATTCTGCTCTCTGGAAAAAGTAATTGGCTTGAATCCAAAGGGAAAGAAATACTATAAAGTACAAAGTATTTGTTGTCATGGGATGCATTTTTCATGCCCTTGGAGCACTGACCGTGATGAATCAAGCGGTACAGAACAAAAGATCAATCAGGAACAAGCGCCAGTGAAAGTGAGAAGCACAACAGACAGAGCGATGTCGATRTCAGAAGATACGTCTGCTCCATGAAGCACTGACTCATCTTTCACCAAACTTTCTAAATATGGTGACACCATTTTGAAGCTGCTGACTCTACATGCTTTAGCAAAACTATGAATATCAACTACTTATCTGCTAAGAATTCTTTGCCTGCATGCAAGTGAAGCAAAGTTCTGCATCCTTCTAGTTACCTTCAACTCTACCTATATTTCTAGAAAAATTAGCTACTATGTGATTTGAAATATTTCTTCTGGACAGGTAGTCTGTGATGATGCTTCTCACTTAGGAGTTTATTTCTTAAAGAAATTTGCAGTAATAGCAGCTTTGTAAAACAGTTTGTAAAGCACTCTGCAAAAATTTAAGGTACTAAGAGCATAAGAGATTAGCACTCTACAAATAATAACTAATTCATACGTTTATCTTATATAGAAGCTAACATGTTTCAGTTGGAAAATGGATGAAAAAATAWAGGTTTCAGGAAAACAGCACTGCTTACTGTTTTTCCCACTAAAAATAAAAATGTCAGATATCAAATCTGCATTAAGAAAAGTGAAACACAACAAACATACAAGAGGAAGCTTCAGCTCTTCAGCATGTGAAAGCTACTGTATTGACCACTGCTGGCATTTAACTAGGGTATTCCAAAGCTAAATTCATGAGTTTGCATGAGGTAAAAACAAACGGTTTGTATTGGGGACTGAAATAGTGTCATATATGCAGTGGATTAAGGCCTGAGAAAGACACATGCAACACTGATCACAGGACTATACATTTTCAGTTTAAAGGGAAGCATTAAATATTTAGACAAGTGATGCACTATAGATGACAGATTCACAATTCCTCTTCCATTTGAGGAGCTACACAGTGATTTTACTGATTGCTTAGTATTATGAAATTGCTTAGTATTATGAAATTGCTTAGTATTATGAAATGTATTATGTATTCTCTTTCCTTTAATCAATACATCTGGTTGCGATACCTTTACAGAAGTTATCTTACTCTTTAGCATATTATCTTAGTTATCTTACTGAGATAGTATGGACTCTAAAGAAATTGCTAGATAAAGTTCAAAGAACTATGCTGCACATGATGACCCCTTGTGGTTTGCGTATCAATTAAGATATATTATTAAATAGCTTTAAAAGAATATCYTCCATTTTAAGGTCAAAAAGCTCATTACAAAGGAAGGTAAATATCTCTGTTCTCATTTTAGGGATAGGAAACAGAGGCAGTGAGACGAGGTGATTCCCTCACAGACATGTGCAAAAGCACCAGCACTCTGATTCTTGATTCTCATTTCCTTTCTACATCAGACCACAAAACAAAGTATAAAATGAGAAAACTATAAGAAAGGGCTCAGACTTTGTGTTCTAACAAAAGCTTTTGGCACTAGATAATCAGTAGCAGACTGGCCCCATGTTCCAGTGTGAAGGAATAGAAACCTTTTAGAAAGGTTTTTATAGATATTTACATTAACTCATGTATTATGTTTGCAGTATCTTTCAGATTTCTTCCAGCATGTGCACTAGTTGGTACATAGCAATACCAATAAATTTGATTGTTATACATCATGCAGCCAGGGCAAATTCAATTTTTTATTTGTAAGTAAAAGATGAGGTTATTAGTTAGTTACTCAAAAACTGAAAAGTAAATTTCAGACTTAGACTTACAGCTGCCAGTGAAACACTAGTTTACCTAAACTTTGTGAGCCTTTAGAGATTTTAAAAGTAAGTATGAACTGAATTATCTACTAGGTTACAGTACAGAATAATGCAGCCTCAAACTACAGTCATAAGAACCACATTAATCAGATGAAATAGGGCATAAAGTAAGTTTGGTTTTGTCTTCGTTTTCCTTTAATRGTATTTATGTCTTTCAAATTAACTTTCGTGAAAGGAGGAGGAACAAAATCTCACCTATCTTAAATCACTGTTTTGTCATTGGCATTTCAGTCAATTTTGTCCACTGAGTATTTTGATGCTGTTATTTGCTTTGATAAGAGTGTTCTAATCATCTCTGGAAGTCATCACTCAAAACTGGTTACTCTTTGCTGCACAGGAGATAAAAAGATTTGCCAAGAATCTTGATGAGGCCAAGAAACYACTGTGCTTTGGAACCCACCTGAGCATTGATAATCCCAACCTGTATCAGAGATGATTACAGCTGCAGTGTGGAGGTAGCACTGTTGCTTATCAGACTCCTGCTACTAGCATGCTACTAGCATCTATCCTATAGGGCACTGAAATTGCCTTACAGATGGATGCTGACCCATTCTGTTGTCTCAGCTGTGCTCCACTGTGGCTGATTTCTGCATATGGTTGATATTGGCTCAGAGTTACCAAGCTRTAACAGACCAGCTGAACTGAACAGTCTTTGATTTCAAAAAATGTTTGGCTTCCCAGAGTACCTTCCAAATACTGGAAGTATTTGGAAGTGGGGAGATCTCCAAGAYCAAGAAATGAAGTTGTGGTGAGGAAGTCTGCAATCCTGGCTGGTGCTGACCTGCAGCATGGGCTTCACAAAACCCCTGCCAGGAAAGTTCAAAATTTAAATCTTCTTGGAACTATAGGTACTTTAGCAGTGGCAGTGAATGGTAGGGATATTGACTCATCTTTTGCTGATACTGATTCAACAAGGCTATAAATATGGCATTCCTCTATTCAACTGCAAAGAAATAGCAGGTCATAAACTTTCTCCTGTGTGAGAACACCTTCATGAATCACCAGTGCCAACCTTATAACTCAGCTAGATTCAGTGTGGCACTTCCCAAGAACATGTGGGACAGCTGGGCTGGCACTTTTAAAATATTTCTTATCTACTGTGTGTGCACTGCAGAGATGGCCTATAGTAAACTGTAAATCCCACATGTTTGAAGTTTATGTAGAAATGTCTTCRAGCCCTGAGACATCCACCTGTAGTTAGATTCCACCTCAGATGGTTCTAAGAAAGTGAGGAAGAAAAGTAACAAAGGATAGTTTTTCAGCAGCCAAATTAATTAACGGGAAGAAAAGAGAAAGAAAAAGATGGTGGTCCCCACTGGCTTTGTGGCCCCCAGCAACAACAAAACACTAAAATATGGCAGTACCAGCATGTAGTTAAAATATGATATAAACATGATGTCACAGAAACAAACTATAAATAGCAATTAAAWCTCCCTTCAGCCTCTGTGACACTATAAGCAAATTGCTTATCCAACGACTTATGTTCTAAACTTTAAAAACTTTTTTGTAACTCAGAATGACGTTATCATGTCAAGTATTACCTTCCATAATGTATCAAACTACATACGCACCTGAGGTTCTTTGTCCTTCAAATCCTGTTATAACATCTGCTGGACTTGGAACTATTTGATACTTGTCTCAACCCACAGAAATTCCTGGAGTAATTTCTACCTCTTCTCTGCTCTCTGCTCCACCCCATTTAATCATATATTGCCTTAACTATTTTAACACTGATATTTGAGAGAATAAGGCAGAAAATAGGGGTCAAGGTAGTCTATGCTCATTTCAAAGAAAGAGTGAGGAACACATGCATGTTTCTTTCCTCCACTGCATGATTTTTCTCAGTTTATCTCCCCTCCCCACTCACTTCTGTATGAGCAGCTTCCCCATAAGATGTGTTCATTTGGATGGAAGTCTTAGGATCAGAAAAAAGAGCTCTGCTCTTTCTGCTTTATTGCTAAGGTCAAGCAAAGAGTCTGCATTAAGCTGCCAGTTTTCTTTGTCATATGTGAAGCAGCACAGAACACAATTGCACTTCACCTCTTACAAACTCCACAACACTGGCAATAATCATTGAGCTGAACAGATATGACAAAGAAGACACTGATGGAACAAATAAGGCCCATCCTATCTCGGTTTTCTAATGYTAACATAAACAAATATGTATTTGGTTATCAGTTTAACTAGAGATGGCTCTGAAGACAGAAGATTCAGCTGATAGGTAAATTTTTAACACTGTGCCATTATGAGAAAGTTATCATATGCTGAATGTCCTGAAATTAAAATAAATATAGAAATAAATTACATAAAAAATTTAAAGTGGGAATAGAAAAATTATTTCACAACAGTTTGTCAATCTAAACCCTTCAACATTGCCATATTGCTGATAAAATATTTTATTAACAAGCAATACACTTAAAGTAAGTTTATGAGAAAGATAAAAAGGATTATGAAAAATAGCATGGACTTCAYATACTGCACTAACATAAACAGGTGGTGTTTTACATTTACCACATCCCTCATAAACTCTACCATATGCTTAACCTCAGGAAAAAAGGAAGAAAAGTGGGAGGAAGGAAGGAATTAGAACTCAAAAGCAAGTGCAAATAATTCCACCCTGAATTGCTTAATGATTTTTTTAACAACAAGTTGTACACTAAATATGAAAACAGTTTTCAAAGTATTTGTCCATTGGATTGAACTGGAACTGTAGGCTAGGGAAGCCTTTGATTCCCACGGGAATGTTCATCATACTGCAGGTTGTTCAGTGTTCTACATACCTTGGTCATTATCTGAGAGATCACGTCTACTATGGCCTATCTAATGTGTTCGCTCTACAGATTCTGATATTTGTCGAGGACAGATTAAMATCACTGCTGCAAGGAACTCTTTCTGAGAGTTCCAGTCCTATAAAGTATTTACTGCCTACAGTTTGTATCAACTTCATCAGAGACACTCAAGAGTCAGAAAAGGAATAGTTAAAAATTCCTTGGAACAATTCCAATTTCTGCATTTTTTGCTGCTTATAAGACAAAAAGAAGTACACTTAATTTAGAAACCTGATAACTACTTTGAGGCTATGCCACTCTAAAGCAACTTGACAATCCAAATAGCTTTAACTAATATTTGAAACTTAAAATACTAATACTCATCCAGCAGGGATAGTCATGCTTTAGAAATAAACAATACAGCTTTASAAACTAGTTTGATCCACAGTTCTTTTTAAATAGATGGCACTGAGGAATGAAAGCTTTCAGTCACCAAATAATCCTGTTCTTTAAATATGCTGTCAATGTCAATCAGTAGAAAGTGGCAGTGCTTTCTGCAATTCTTTGAATAACATGTCAAGGGTTAATTTTTTTTTACATTAAAGAGTGAAAAATATGTGTTTCTTTACACTTAAATAAATCTTATTTAAATATGTTTCAGAGAAATCTATATTTAGAAATGTTTATTGTCACTGGCACTTTGTTTTGATTCCTCCTCTTCCAGCCATTTGTCCACATTTGAATACAAGGAGGTAGTTGTTTGTTTATAGACAAGCGTGAGGTGAAATAAAAGCTAAGGGAATGAGAATAAACATAACAATTGAATCACCAAAAGAAAGCATATAGAGAAATACATACATTTTTGCTTTACATCTTGACATTTTTCCCAGACTGAGGAAAAATAGAACTCTATATAGAAATATATCTCTATTAACACTGTGATTCATTATTTAAAAATTTGAGGGTTTGGGGTGAATTCTTCAAAGAACAGAAAAGAGTGACAAATGCTGGGCCTCTCAGTGATTTCAGAAGATACTGGGTATTGCTAGGGTTGGGGTCCACAAATTCCTTTGTTCCRGGGCTCGTAACAAATACAGATAGGAGAAGCACTGCTCTAGTATCCCATAAATTCCTGTTAGACTTACATACCCCTGTCTATGCTTGGGGCAAGTTGTTTCACAGCACCTGAAGGGTCAGAAAAAAGTGCCATGACAGGGAAATTTCTGTTGATGCCTCTCCAGCTTCCTATCCTGGAAAGTCAATGAGTGAGAAACATGTGAAAAGAAGTCATAGCAGCAGGAGAGAAATGCACTAACATGACCTCTGTATACTCTTTGGCTACCAGTGCCCGCAAGAGATGTTGGGGTCTAAGTGTGGCCCAACAGCATCTAATAGCAAGCACAATAAAAAGAGAGAATCTGAAACCAGTAYTCTTTCTAAGATAATTACTTCTTTCTCCTTCCACTCCATTACTCCTTTACCATTTTTACTCATCTTTGTCCAGTATTCTGTTTTCTTAACCTTTTGCTTCTGCCCTTTTTCCTTTTTCTCCATTTTTAGCTGTTCACTTCTGGTCTATTCCCCCTTCCTTCTGCTGAGCTTTTCTTTTGTGTCTTCTGTTTTCCTTTTTTTGCCAACTACTTCTCCACCTTTGAATATTCCAGCTGATTGTCATTTTGAGCCTGTTTTCTGAAGAAGTAGAGACTTAMGTAAATGTACTGCTTGTTGTTATGTCAGACATCTAACAACTTTATAAAATCTCAGTCAAATTTCATACAGGAGAGATTTCAAAAATAGTACTTTGATTCAACTTTCACAAAAACAGATTAGTAAAGAGAGTTCCCACTGAGACRGAGATTATGATGCAAATTCATAGCTATTATTAGAAACTTTAGAATTCACAAAGGTAACTACTGTAAATGAAAGGAAGCCAGGAAAACAGGCTTCTGCAGCTCATGGGGCCACCTGATTATTAAGATAGGTTGCTCTTTCTTCTCTTCTATTCCCAGTACGGGAGGAAAATGTCTCCAGAGCAGAAGTGCAASTGTAAGGAGACCTCATAAAGCACAGGAATTAATTCTTCGGCTGTATGGAGAAGCAATCTACGACATCAGACGTTGAAGCAGACCTTCCGCAGACTCTCAGGCCTTTTGTGGAATGAACAAATGTCTACCTCACCATGAGACTCAAATACRAATATTACCCTGGGCAGAAAATGCCCAATGATTACCTTATAGTCAAGTTGAGAGAGAAAGGAACATCATTTCTATTTAAGACAGTTCAAACCAAAAGTTTAGAGAAGGGGAAACTTTAGATCCTGCCTCACATTCTCCACCAATTAAGAAACTACTCTGATGACTTAAAATAATCGAGGATTTGACATTTGCTTTTGGTCTTGAATATTCTGAATAAAAATGTGAAACAATGGTACRTATTTTTCAGACTTTTAAAGAGAAGTTTATCTTAAGATGTTGCAGATCCTGATCTGCAGTCAGAAATTCAGTATGATATAACGAGCTGTTATCCAGCTGGTAGGTTGGTAATGAAAAGCTCTTAAAGGAATCACAAGATCTGACAGAGAACAGGAATTTCAGTTAGGTTTCCTTTATTTTACACATCTGCAGACACGCCAGAATTACAAAACTGCACAGCATTCCAAAAATATTGCAAGGAAAGAAGTTAATTAACAGCTTTTCTCATAAATGTAGTCAAGCTAATGCAGCTAATGCAGAACCAGGTGCATCAGTTTCTCAGCTGTTTGATTCCAGCTTTTACTGAGGAMAATCTTAGGGGAGTCATTGTTTAAAATTTAAAAATATTTGTGAGTGCATTTTTCATCCCCTTTAATAGGTGCTTTAGTTTTCATTTTTTTTATCTGAATGAAAAGAATAGAGAAAGTTCTGCTTTACAATAGAAAGCAGAGTTGAACACATACATCTTTTGGAAGGCAACATCACAGCCCAACTTGGCAACTCCTAAGATATTCTTTTACACAAATTTGATTTTATTTTCTTCCCTTCTTTTGAGTAGTTTCTTGACAACTTGAAACAAAATTTAACCAATATCCCTAGTGGGATCTGATTCGTGGGTGCGTAATGTGTTAGCAAATGGCTTTAGCTTGCAGCAAAGTGTCTTCCCAAGACAGCAAGACCTGAGAAACTGGGACCCTGTACCGTGCATCAATAACATTCAATACCTGTCAGTGGAGCTGTGTGACTATGATGAGTCTTCCAGCTTCTCTTTATATTGGAAAGAAAAAAAAATAGAAAAGCTTGCAGGCATAAAGGCAGACTAATTAAAGTCAATGAACAAATTAAAAGTGGAAAAGGATTAGGGAGGAATGGTGGGACTTTAAATGGAAAACATGGAAGGAGAAGAGATGAAAGCAGCAACAGCAAAAAAAAAAAAAAARAAAARAAAAGAAAAAGAAAGAAAGAAAAAAAAAGAAAAGAAGCCCTTTCCTAACTGTGCTTTGAAGAGTGTCCCTAATGGATTTAATCTCATCCAAATTCTAGCAGATAGCATGTGTCGAATGCTGCAGATGGCTCAGCTCAGCAGCAGGGATGGCTTGGAATGGAAACAGTTCCTGTGGCTGCCTCAACAGATTGTTTACAGGAAAGATACCGGCAATGCCCAGTCATTGTCACGAAACAGCACTTGTTCCCTTATTTGAAACTTAGATCYGGGCATTTCAAATGGCAGATTTGTGTGTGGTGAAGTTGAGAGGGTCCTTGATAGTTCAATTCCTGTTGTCAGGGAACAGCCTAAAAAGTTTCCTATCTCTTAATAGCAATCAGTATGAATGGGGAAAGCASAGCAGTATAATTCTCATTGAAATGCTCATTGTATAAGTGAAACCCTCTCGGAATGAATCTGTGTGTGAAAAGCAGATTTRCTAATATAATCTTCCATGTGTTATAATCAGTTGACATCACAGTTCATACAGAAAAATTTAGATGGAGATCCTGAATCCATGAATCCCAATTCAACAACAGAACAACAGAAGCAGAGCATTGCAAACAAGTCTAGCCTTGAGAGCAGCCTTAGGATATCTCTTAAGCAGCCTGAACCTAATACGTAAGATGCTGTTCATATAGACTAGGAGCTTCAGTAGTGCTACTACTAATAGTAGTAGCTTGGTTAGGATGTCTCAGCCAAAAGTCCTGATGATTTTTAGTGCCTTTCACAATTTTGAAGCATGATAGCATCCTTTATAAGAGAGATTGAAGACTGTAAACACTTCTTTGTTCAGAAGTACTTGTACATCATGGTCAATCTCTAGGATGTATCGTTCTATCTTAATTTAACATATAATAATTAAACTAATACAACTTTCATTGTTCCCTTCAACGAATATTCCAAAATCTACTCTATTGTGCTTTTAAGCAAACGTTTAAGGGCATATACTRCTCTTAATAACCAAAGGAAGTGAGTGCCTGAAGATCTCATACATATAGGAATTCTACACTCTAATTCTACAACATGTCTACCTATCTTCCACATATCTAATTGTACAACAATTCTACATTCTAAGTATAATCCACACT
Organism: Rhea americana; assembly: GCF_003343005.1. NCBI lineage: Eukaryota > Metazoa > Chordata > Aves > Rheiformes > Rheidae > Rhea > Rhea americana. The sequence goes on from NW_028186901.1 coordinate 3,722,014, forward strand.
TAACTCATTACTCTCCATCAGAAATTCTGGTCTCTCTCCTCCTCAAATTCCTGCAAACTGGTCTTCTTTTCTTGATATTAATAACCTTCATATATCATAGCTTTCCCTGTCCCATATTGGAACTGCCTTGGTGCTCTTTGGTATTCAGGATTTGATTTGACAAAGTGGCATAGACATGGACCAGTTCACTTGCTAGCCTTATCCAAGTATGTATTCATCATCCAGATGTTACGGTGARAGAAGCCGAACAGACTTTCCTAATGCTTCACATTACAGCTGCATTCAGTCCCATTTACATAAAACCACTTTACACATGTGCAAGCTACCCAAWACTGGAACAAGGCCTAGTGATTACAAGGGCTATTTGAATGTCATCAGACATTCTCGGTTGGTACTCACATGCAGAAATATTAAATGTAAGAGCCGTAATTTTATCCTCTGTCCTTCCGGTCATTGGCTTACATGAACCAGCAAAATAATGAAAATATCTTTAACTTATTTCCTTAAGGCAAATAATTCTGGCTACAAGGTTTGCCCATAATCAAGAAAATTAATAAATAAGGAATGTGTTTAATCCTGCCAAGAAGATGRCCAACACCCTAAAGACAAAAAAAGGAATACCAGTGATGTGCAGAATKGTTTGAGTCATATGCTTCAATGGTCACAACATAGCAAAATACTTCCAAAACATGATAATGCATATGGAAATGCAGAATTTAGGTTATCACTAGAGATGTGGTAATACAGGTGACAATGCTGGAAGAAAGACTAAAAGACTTAAGGGTTATTGTAGATATTTCCTTTTACATGATTTCTGTGAATTACACTTGAACAAAAAGAGCMCACGTTATTCATAGAGGAACAGAAAAGGACAACATTAAGCAGAAACCAGCAAGCAATCTTGCTTCTAGTAAAACCAAAAGAACAGTGTGTCAGATTTTGGAATTCACATTTAGAAATCAATGTGGAAATACTATGGCACTCAAATTAAGCTTACAAAATGGTCTAAGCAGGTAAATAGGTCTCTCCAAGTGATGCTTCAGATGCTCAGTCTGCTGAACAGAAGGCCAAAGGGTGATCTGATCATTGTCTACAGGTACTGACAGATAGAAAAGTAAGAGAATAGGGAGCTTTTCAATCTTGTTATCAAAGGAATGATATGATAAAATGGCTAGAAGCTAAAATTACCCAAAATCAAACTCGAAATAAATGCAATCTGTGCATTTATTTCACAGGGCTATCTGTGAAGGTAATTGAAATATCAGAACAGTTTGCTATTAGAGATCATAGATAYATCCATACTCCACACCTGCAAGTCTCCCAGTTCTTAGTCCATCTTATGCCAAAAATTCTGAAAGCTGCAGATTCCCAGGGATGTGTTTGTCTAGCTTTAGTGGGCCTTCTGTACAATCCTTTTATTTGTGTAGAATACATAGCCTACTCCACCATCACTCTCATTACAAAATTTGTAACTCGTCATTACCTTGACTGCAATTCCCAGTTTACACTATTCCAGCCACGATGGACTTCTCAGTGGTATGAGGAATGTCTGTACTTATTAATATATATGCTAGTGTCCCAATTTCTACTCAAGTTAGGAAAGATGGGAATTTGATGCAGCCACAGGAGAAGCAGCACAAAATTAGACACCAAAAACTATATTTACGCTGACTTTGCAAGGAGAAACAAAAGAATTCACTTTAGCTCTAACTCAAAATGCTCAAGAGGTTGCCATTTTTCACCTTAGCTCATACTGAGCAATAACAATCTTCCAGGCTCCTCCTSGCTATCAGTTTGACTCAGAAGAAAACAGAAGGCCAGACTCTTTCCCTTGACCATTTACTAGGTGGGAAACACAGCAGGACCTAACAGAGCATATCAGGCACCAGACTGTGATAATATYTTCCTTGCACTCTATTATTCTGGCTGGCAATATATTTGTGAGTTATATATTGATGGTTCCACAAAGTCTACCCTACACTGGAGATCAAAGATAAGACTTTGCCCAGTTATTAGCTATTTGTGCAGGAAGCACAGAAATATTTTCTTAGAAATTCTCTGTTCTCTGTCCCTTGCTATCTGGTCAGTAGCTCAGTAGGAATGCTGCATGGCTGTACCTAACCGTGATTAAAAACTACAGCTCCAAACRCAGCTCAGCCAATCCTAAAATCTCATGTCCATCAAATGAGGGAAATCTTTGAYCTCTCTTCTCATCCTGTTGCCAACTATCCCTTGGCATATGATGACTCTGATGTGCTTCAAATCCTTCTCTGAGTATAACTCAGAAGAAAACTTTGCATTTCCTTTTTCTTTAGGGGAGAAGGAATTTTCTCATGGGAGTGTGAGTGGAGTCAGCTCATGGAGAATGTCTTAAGCAACTGAGGAAGCTGAAAAGCTACAACATTCTGTCTGTGATCATTGCAATTAGACTTGTCGAGGTTTATTATAAAGCTTAAAGGAATTGCTTCAATCCAAAGCTGGTAGAGCCAAAATTCAGTCGCAGTCTAAGCTCAGGTTAGTTGATATTTCATGGCTGTGATGCCAGTATGTTCTCCCAGCAGATAAGTAAAGGAAAATGTGCTGGGTGGGGAAAAGACAGAAGAGGATTTTTGTAATAAGCAAGAATTTGTGTGTTTTTCACAAAAGCACCCATAGACAGTTAGTCACTGCCAAAGTGGATAATATACTACACAAAACTGGCTAAAAAGTGTGAGCGAGCTTTCAGGCTGGTCTGTAGAGGACAGAGCTGCCTCTTATTTATCACATTAAAGATTTATCACAACTGCAACATCATTTTAAGTACATTATATATCAGATGTACATTGAAAAGCATCAATCAGAATATTCTTTAATTGCACCAAGGATCATTTTGATCCAGCATACTTGAAAAACAGATATTAATTTAGAATGAAAGTTACTGTGCTATGTCCTACAGCCTCATGAAGAGATCCACAATAATTTATGCTTATGTGAAACGATAAAATCAGTACAAGTACAATACATTATCTGTGGACTAATATTGGATAGAAATTGGACAAGGAAAGATTTAACTAAAGTAGTGAAGTTGTGGTCTTGTGGTCTAAGTGGCAAGGGAGAAAATTAAAAACAAAACAAAACAAAAGAGAAATTGCTTGATCAATTTATGAAGTTTGTTCTAAAATACGGAGCTTTGCAACAGTAGAAAACAGCCCCAAATGGTCCTTCCCAGTCTGAGCTCTTTTGAAGCAAGAGGAATCTCTAGTTCGGCTCTTCATCCTTTTCCAATACAGCCTGGATCAAGCCAGCTTATCTCCAAAGCATGAACAAACAGTAAGACTGGACCAGTTCTCCATTCTCCAGGCGGCTCTCTGTGSTGTAAGAACTAACTTCGCAATCTCTGTTTACTTGAGACTCTTAATATGAGGACATACTTGAAACTGATAAGCACTGAAGGTGGTCTAGTTATATGGAATAAGCAAAACTGGTCTGTAAAAGGTAGTTGATCACGTAAATAGAAGAAATCTGAGGGTTAATACAATTTTTAGTATCCAAGTTCCTGTAACAGAAAAAGTATTSCTGTTTTCATATGTTTTGGTACCAATTTTGTATGTAAAATCCTGAAATTAATGGGATGTGTCACTCATAAAATACTGCATTTTTGCACCATGAGCAAAAAAATGAAGGAAATGAACAGAAGACAYCTCTATTCAGATCAGCTTGAAAAATACATTTCTTTGCCCTCTTTCTAAAACACCYTTGAGAAAACCATTATCTTAATTCCTTCTCCTTTGCTCCTTCCCACTCTTTTTAAATTGAAGTCTAGAAAAATATATCTAAAATTTTTATTAAAAATATACAAAAAAATTAAAAAATATATACTTTAAGAAATCTTGGGGTAATTCTTTGGCAAACTCTTTAAATCTTTTAAGAGGCAACAAACAAATTGGCATTCACTTTGAGAAATAAATCTCAGGAAAAGGCACAATGTCTCTAAGGTAAAAAAAAATATTTTTTAAGATTTCTAATAGTTTTCTTTTTAGTAATTCTTCTTCTCAACTGAAATKCGACTTTCTTAGGATAAATAGCATGAATTTCATTTTGCATCTATGCTCTACCTGTTCAATGGATAAACATCTAATTACAGTTCTCAGGAGTAAGATCTTCTTTATCCATAAATGAAACAAGTTTAAATGGTATTAAGAAAAACAGAAACAGAAAGAAAACAGAACATCATTTTCGTTCAGCAAATGAGAGGAAAGAAGCAATCTGATGTGCATTTGAAGGATGCCTAGGTAATAATAATTCCTTGTGAGACAGARGTTTTCCATTTTATTCACATGTCCAAGTACATCAATTTGTTTGTTCTTTTGGTAGTCATTGTACAACCTCCTCAGTTAATTATTGCTAATGTTTTGCAGAGTGTATTGTAATTAATTATTGTTATTAGTGTAATTAGTGTTGCTAAATATAAGCCAGCAATGAGCTGGATTTAGAGGCTCTTAGTGTATAATTTTTGTCACACTGAAAAACTAAGCTAAGCCCTGTACTTTGTGCTGCACTGTTTGGCTAGAAATTATGAAAGTACTAGGTTTTGGACAGAGCTCTGAAGGTACTTGTAAGCAAAACCTGTTCAAAACCACAAAGATTCTTAGGGGTGAGTAAACTTGGGGTAGGTCTGGCCTGAGATTTGTCAACAAAGTAGAGAAGACTTAATGTCAAAATCTTTTTTTTCTCTTTTTTTTTTAAGAGATGTGTGGTTCTAGTATGGATAATAATCAAATGAAATTCAGACAAAAATTTACTTTTTGTTCAAAGTGGTCTTCAACTTTTTTTAAATTAAATTAAATTAAATTAAATTTAAATTTATTTTATTTTATTTTTATTTCAAGTTAGATCCTTTGGTTTTATCTTGCATCAAAGCTATGGCAAAGTGCTTTATGTCAGCCACAACCCACACCAAGTAATATACTAGCATATTGCTCTGAAAGTCAAAACAGTTCTATTTTCAGAACTCTTTGAAGAGATAACTCATTCTAGGGAATCTATAATCTATAATTACATGATACAGAAATCACTTTCCCAGCCAATTTACATATAGCTTTATACTTTTTAATTAAACATACCTATTTGTTCAGAAGCAGGATTTTTTTTTCCTTCTGCAAAATAGAGGCAAAGGGTTTTTTTTTCAGAACCAAATTTGAAACAGGAGGACCCTTAAATCACAATTCTTAAATCATTTTGCAGTTTGTGCATCATTATTGTGAGTATTCCGAGTGTAGTGGGTATTAGATGTGGATGTCCTCAGTGTATCTTCTGACTATTAACTCTTGTGAAACTTCTACTACACTGAATAGCCCAATAACATGAGACTAATATGCACTCTTCTCCTGGATAGCTGCCGTTTTGGGATACAGAACACAAGAAACAAGTCTGAAACCTCAAAGCAAGTATTTAATAAATATCAAGGTCAAAAGAACTTCCATTCTTGGTGTTCCCTTTCTTAATCCCTCCTCTCCACCTTCTCCACCCTCAGCCCCATTAAAATGAATGTGAAGCTGTCAATGCAAGGACTTCAAGACATACAACACAAACTGTCACAAGGAGACAGCAGAAGAGAGTAGGAAATAGAAGAACAAATTGCCCAGGGGATCCCAAGAAGTGAACTACATCCAGGCTAAATCTTCCAACAATTCTGCTGCTTGGTTCTTAAAGAAAATTCTTCTCAAACATGAATTATTTAATGTCAAGCAAAAGAAGGACCTGAAAGGCTTTCATCCAAAAGAGGCTTCCCACTTAGCAACTTAGCTCCAGCCATTACTGCTTTTTTCATGCCTTAGAGAAAAGGAGGGAGGCAGGAGAAGAAAGGAGAAGAAAACCAATGTATCATCAACATATCATCCTGCATTTCATGTATCTGCCACACTCTGGTGAAAATTAAACTATTTTTCTCTCTCATCTCTGACCTTGCTTTTTATGGTTAGATTTGTAATTTCCTGGACACAGTGAATCTTGATCACTAGGGCAAAAGAGAGCTCATCTTGGTAAAGGACAGTAGTCATCCAGGCCTTTTTCTGTTTTTAATCTAGTTTAAATTGTTCTGCCTGAACAACAGTCAAAATGAATTTATGATTCATAAAATGACTTTAATTCTTTCTTATTCCTACTGAAATCCTGTTTTTTTGGACCATCTTAGGGTTCTACTGAAATATTTCAAGCCCAAGCCACATTGGAACCTCACAGTCAATAAACGATGAATTGTCCACCCCATTTCTTCTAGTCCCCTGTTAGTAAATTGCGGGGTTTTTTTCACCTATTTTATCACAGAAGCTTTTAATTAATCTCACTGCATGTCATAACTATTCACATCATGCCATTTTATTTCTCTAGATCACACAGACACCCAGGTCTTCTTGAAGAATGATTCAGTCTTTCTCAGCTTTGGAGACGTACCGTTACTTTGCATAATCCACAGCTTTGAAGACTTTATTCACACAAGATGATTAGCTAAGATTTTCTGACCAAGGAGAAATTAATAAACTTCATTTGTGTTTTAAAATTCTTAAATGGAAACTCTAAAATTTCTTAAATGTGTACATAAAAATTGTCCCTTGTAATTCAACTATACTATAAATATAGTATAGTTTGTAGTGTCCCTTTTTTCATAGAATAAATCTTCAAAATGACATAGTTCTTACAAAAACATATTTTGAAAAAATTGCTGCCATCTTTTGGATACACTCAGGAAAAAAAAAAAGGCAAGACAAGTGACATTTTGCTGAAAGTTCCAGCTGACACATTCTGGATATCTGCTTTGCCATAGGTAAGTTAATTTGAAATTGCAGAAAGTTACTCTGAGCTAACCAATATTTTCCTCTCCCTCATTTTATGTAATGATCATAGCATAACATCTATGCAAATATGGTTTGCTTGGTAAGATAATACTGAAAGGAAATAGCTTTAACTGAAAGCTGAACCTGAAGCTGAATGTATTAAGAAATCAGAGATTACAAATATACAGGGGAAATTATATCTACTCCCAATACTTGTTTCTATACCTCATCTTGTTGTTTGAAGAGGAAACAAAATTTGTTTGAGCTGTACAGTTACCACAGTTTACTGTCACAGTTTATTTATCCTGCCTGATCTGAAACTTATATGGAATCAAGGCTGATGTATTAGACTACTTTCTTTTCTTCGTTTTCCTTTTTTTTTCCTATTAATTTCCAGAAGATATAATTACAGGTTTGTTGTGTGGCCAGCTCAATATACTGGCTACTGAGACAGACATTGCATGCTCAGCAAAGTCTTTTTGAGAACAGGGAATGCTAGTGTCAGAGAGAATAAATCAAAAGGTGATAGTATCTAGGAAAAAAAAAAACATTGTCCAGAGAAAATAATAACTCCTCTGAAGAGATACCATTGCCAGACAGTAGAGAATCTTGCCAGCACTGGACAGGGATATTAAAATATGCTACAAATCTACCTTGTCACCTGGGGTGAGACTCAGATATGCATCCTACAGCTGTCCAGACAGTATGGGAGACTAATACCAGCTGAGCCACACTGACACTCAGCAAAAAAGTCAAGAAAAGATGTGGAGAAGAAAATATAACCACTGTAGGCATCCTCCTCACTTTGCACTTCAGAGCTGACTTTGCAGGTAGTTTCATCTCCCTCTGGACAGGAGGACTGCCAGGCCAACAAGTTATATTCACACTATTCAGCAAACCATCACCCCTCACAAAGTGTTACCGCGACATGACTGCTGGCAGAACCACGCATTACACTAACGGCAGCAAGCCGACTACTCTTTCCCCAAAGCCAACAGAGTCAAGRTTGGTTTTGCAAAAAATTCAAAGCAAAAAAGGCTTATAACATTTCACTCTGTAACAGATTAAGCTGACTCACTGCCCCAGTCCCGAGTTATAGGCTCTTTTRTCCAAGTCATGTGCAACACACAGAGGAATGAAACCTCTCACCAAGCCCTTCTTGTTCCCTGAACTTTACACTCCCAGTTCACCCTTTCTCCCCCAAAATGCTGTTACTGAAACTTACCGCTTTTGCCAACTCCCCCTGCTCCCAGCATCACCACCTTGTACTCTCTGGAGCCTGCTGAAGAATTGCTGGAGGAACTGATCATTTCATTTTCTAGCTCCATCTTGCACAAGGCAATAGAAGAGAGCAGAAGGGAAGAAAAAAGCAACTGACAGGTGCTTGCTCTGATCTTAAACAACTATAAAAGCTATGTTAAAAAAAAAAGAAAAGCGTAAAGGAAAGGTATAACACAAGAGGTACGAATTATCAGCCTCACACTCGCTGCTGTGCCTGTGTTAGCTGGAGCAGGTCTCATAGCAACCACTTTAACAGCTTCCAATAAAAATCTTTCTCTGCCCCCTCCCAGCTCTGTATCATTCTCTGTGTTTCTCTTCCTGGACAGAAGCAGTTTTGTGAGGCTCAGGAGCCCTGGTACCTCTGGGTGTTGCTGTATCATTGGAATCAAATTGAGCAGAGCCTCTGGAAAAAGAAAATAGATCACATTTCTTAATTATGATGCTTGTTATTCCGTGTAGCACTTGCTTGAATTTTAAACAATAATAAAAAATTACCAGATGACCTCCTTGTCACCTTGGAGCTAACTATTAATCCTATGTTCATCAAGTTTGCTAGATTTGCATTTAATATAATTACAAGCAAAATGAGGAACAACTTTAAGAAGTTRTTGTTTTTCATGAAGCTGATTGCTATGTAGAGAAGTTTTCTAAGGTTAGGCTTGTCCCCAAATCAATTCTCTTTTAGTGGAGTTTGTACCAATTATTCTCAGAAATAAGCCAAGTATTTTAGATTTTTTTTTTCTTACAGAATTTCAGAAGGAGATTAGGTGTAAAGAGAGAGGGGGAAAGAATAATTCATCCAGGAAACATCAGTGTAAACAGAGAAGAAAAAATGTTTTGTTGTAATTATTTCATAATATTATCAAGTGACTTATCTAACCAACTTAGTCAGACCAAATAAATAACAAGTGAATAAAGCAAAATGTTTGGAAACAACATTCAGTACRAAAATGCACCAGAATTATCCAGTGAAAACTTAAAACAAAAGATCACAGCTCTTCACTGATTTTTGAAGAAGTCCTTTACCAGAGGCAGTACCTTTAAAGTATGTGATAATTTAAAAGATACTTGCTCGGCTTTAACTGTTATTCAAGGAATTTGCAGTCTGAAAAGCATCTACTGCAAAAGTGGCAGAAAGCAAAAGCTTGCTCTCCTTTGAAAAGTGCAGRGTTTTCACAAAACATATGCAATCATTAGGAAAACAGGGAAATGGAAGCAGAAGTGACTGGTAATCAGGCTTGGAAACCATATACCTCTTATGATTGTCATCTTTCCACTCCTCCAATTATTTCATGAAGTGCAAATATACAGCATTACATAGGAATACAGATTTAAAAGTAGAAATTTGAAAGAAACTAAGTAAATATCATAGCCTTATTAAGGACATGATTTAAAGAAAATGAGAACGGGAAGGAAAAAGTATAGAAGGATACCTGTATGAAAAAAGAGTTCATTGGACTAGAAAAATACATGATTAAAAAGAAGAGATATATGTTTATAAAATTACAGCCAAACTGGAGAAGCTAAGCAGAACATGAACACTTATTCTCTTTCTCCTAATAAAAAGATTAGGATACATCAGATAAAATAGGCAGATGACAGATTTAAAACCAAAGGACTTCTTATAAATGCTATGACTGACTTTAGGAACTGCTTGCCAATTGATGTTTTGGACAGTAGAAATTAAATCGCAGTCAAAACGAAGTTAAATACAGAAAAATAAACAAAAAAATCCMTTATTAAATGGATTGTTAAATACACGGTCACTATCTCTTCCACAAGGACTGCCTAAGCCTCACATCAACAGATCTGGGGGAAACACTGAAGAAAAGTATTGTGGTCTGCTCACCCTTGGGCTACAAAGTAAAAGAGGGCAGAAGGATAGTCACTGTGCTCTGGACACTCCCCAGAATAAGGATCTTCTGCTGCTGACCTTCTCGATTTCTGTAATAACCACGCTCTGAGGAGCTTTATACTGTCAGGGCGGGTTACCTATACTGATACTTAGAGGTAACCTTGGGATTCAGAAGGATTTAGTCTTTGGTGAATAAAATAGGACTTAAACAGAAATTATGAATGTAATAATGTGATGCCTAAATATTGAACTCCAGCAGTAAGAGTCAGGTAGGTCAGTAAATCCCTGTTGTAATTAGAATCTCATTTTCATTAAAATCACCTTCAAGTGCTCAGTATTGACAAATTAGATTAGATTAATAATGCTACCTAAAACCATTCCTTGGAGCAAGGGTTTTCCCAGTGATCTCCCATCAACATAGCAACCTCCTCCTCAGGAGCTTTTATTCCAAAAGCTGGCAGTAACACTTGGCTGACATTAAAAAAAAGTCATGAAAGTGGGTGGTTGTGTGGGTGACTAAAAACACAAAGTAAAATATTCCAAAAATATTATTGAAAATGATGTATGTATAATAGACTAAAATCAATTTTTGCCTGCTGTTAATGTTTGCCAGAGAAAAGTGATCAAGTCATTTTTTTCTGTTTGTTTGTTTGGAGTTGGAAAGTRGAAAGGAATATGTGGAAATAGAAAAGGCTACATAAGAGAAGTACTTTAGAGCAARGAGAAGAATAAGAGAGAAGTAAGTAGAAAATCATTCATTTCCTTATCTTTCAAGCTAATCTAAAAAAATTAGCATTTATATGTCCAAAAGAGTGGAATTAAATATTTTTATCTATATTTTGGAGATTAACCATTTAAATACCTTTCTTTTTTGAAGACAAACATTTATATTTATTAAACAGTTAAACATGTCATAATATAATTACTTAGGCAAACACATGCACCTAATTATCCCACTTTCACAGAGACTTGTCCTGAGCCTAAAAAGGAGACACTGCATTCCCACCTATAATGCAGAATTTGTTCTAGTTGTTTATTATCATAACTTCCTATTGAAAAACAGCTTGTTTGTCCTAATTTCATTCATTTTAGTAGTGGAAGATGAGTATTTTAGCTTCAATCCTGTTTATGATAACACTAGTTAACAATTAGTGCTCCTTCTCCCATCTAACCAGAAAAGTACAAGGTTTTGCTTTCAGTCTGCTGCCAAAAAAATTAATACTAAGATGATTTGAAATGACTCACTCTGAAACTCTTACATGATAGGAAAAGAATGACCAATACAAATGCTTTATGAAAGCATTTATAGGAGCAAACAATAGAAAATACAACAGTCGGTCCTGAGATATTAGAGCTTTTACAATGAGTGGTTCGTTCTGCAACAAATTCCAATCCAGTCTTTCTTTCTCTGTTTCAAGCATACATTTATCATGACGCAAATCCATAGAAAACTGTCTTCCGGTAAACAAGAGCAGTTACAAAAGTGGGAAAATAAGCTTGTGGTTTTAATCTGTAATGAATCATTTATTTAACAAATTTGGAGTCTATGGCTGTATACATGTTGTTTATGAGCATATAGTCATTTTTCTGATATTTTTTCAATTTTTTAAAAATTTGCTATTAAAAGTCACTTTTTAAAAGATAGCTCACTGTTCAATATTCTGGGATTGTTTTGTTTGAATTCATATTGTAACTGTTAACATTGTAACAGACCTCAGATAAATAGAAATAGATGCTCAGAACTGTAGGCAGGCCTAAGTTTTAAGCAGAAAACAACGTAAAGGACAAGGTATGTGAGAAGAGAAATAGATTAGCTTTTTTCTATTCATCTTGCAACCCCATTTGCTCTGGGGGTGTTGAATAAAATAATCAGATGTTAATACAACATGTAAATGCTCTCAAATTGTTTCCTACAGCACTTTATGTTGACGAGATTTTATCAATTAACCTGGATAAATATTCTTGTCATTAAGGAGAGAGCTCATAAGTTTAAAATTTTGAATAGCAAGCAAAATGCAAATCTTGACTGATTTGTGCTCCAGTAAGTGAAGGGTTTAAAGGTATCTGAGCCATTTAATAACAAGGGAATATGCATGAGCCCACTGGGGGCCATTCCATTATGGAAACACTGACCACTCTTTTGTCCCTCATGTTTACATATTGGGCAGAGCAGAGACGAAATGTAAAAAGCATCCTTTCTAAAAAGGCAAATAAGCTCTCACCTTGCTGAATTGCTGAAATGTTGCTATGACAAGGAAGAGTGCTAATGCAGAAATTACTGCACAGCATTGGAGCACTGATGAAATGAAATTTACTCCTGAGAAATGCTGCATTTGGCACACTAACCTACCTTGATCAGTTCTGAGTGAAGCCAGAATGATACAGTAATTGCTAGGGGACTTCAAAAACTTTAAGATTCAATTTTATGTTACCAGATTTAACATATTCATTCTTAAATATGCTGAGCACCTCTGAATTATATTGCTAAGAGACCTCCAACACACTACAGGAAAAGCTCTATTTTTGCAGTTCAGATTTCTCTTAGAAGTACACAGTGGCTCAACAACCCATCTGTCATAGACATTCAGATCTCCTTAGGTAACTCCCATCATTTTTCTGTTCTCCAAATTACTCACCTGTAGAATGAGTCACTGTGTCACAGATCCCTCACTATGCTTGATAGGCCTCTTGACAACCTCCCACCTCGAAACAGGCTCTTTAGCTCAAGCTGTTAAGACATACGCCTTTTGTTCTTAAGTTCTTATTTCAATCTCCAATGTCAGACAACATATTGTCCCTTGCCTCGGCTGCAATGCATTTCAATCTAAGCTTTATTAGTATGTGGAGCGGCAATAGCAAATGAAAGGAGAAGAGACAATACTGACTACTAATAGAAAATGTAAAACAACTTCAGAGTCCATCAGGTAACAGAACAGACAAACACTGCACTTCCAATCTTGTAGTTGGGGGGGGGGTTTCTACAACTTCAGAGCAACATCTTCTCCGTGTTTATCACAGGTCAAATAATGCAACTAATATTATGCATAGGTTTTAGAAACAGAATAGTTCATCACATTCTTGAGAAAATTCAAGTAGTGTGACTTCAAAAAGTCCTTCCAAGTGACTGCTCTCTAACTTCTTGAACAGAAAGACTGAAGGTCACATGCTAGAATATGTCAATGGAAAAAGCTATTTTTTCTGGGTTTCCAATAAAGTTTCACAAATGATTTGTGATCTTATCGTCAAGAAGTACTAATGATTGCAGGTCATTTATGGATTTCTGTTGAATTTTCATTATGTTCATAGATAAGACTTTTATATTTTTAAATGAAACACTGATATTCAGAATGAGTAAATCTTAAAGATCTTAGACTATTAATTTCACATGAATATGTTCTCCGTGAATATATGTTTATTCTAAATCCATTCATCTTCCAGTGACTCTGCTAAAAAAGAAAATGATAAGCACAAATATAATATGAAATGCTACAAATGTAGGGTTAGATGAGCTCAGAAGAAGTCATCTTGTTCATCCTGTCCCACCTCAGAAATCCACCTTAATAATTTGAAAAATGCTTATTTAACCTTATTTTAAAGTCTTCCAGTAAGAGAAACTACAGATTTTTAATACTGAAATTAATTGTCTAACTACCCTATTCAGAAGTTCTTTGAAATGCAAATGTCCTTCACTACACAGTAAGAGTATCACTGCTCATCCTACCTGCTTGCTACAGCTATTATGAAAAGGCACAGTGAACAAACACACTGAACACACATTTAAATAGTGAACTAGTGGATGCAATTGAACACAATGAAGAAAGACAACAACAGTGAATATTGTACTTTGAGGCCTTCTGGTCTCTTTTTATTCATATCTATTTATTTTCACCAAAAAAGAAAGTCTGTCAATTCGCCTTCATAGGTCATTTATTAACCTCTCATTTTTGTTATGTTCCCAAAGACTCTCCACTGCATAACCGTTTTGAAGTATGCTTCCTAAATCTGGCCACATTATTGTTTCAAGTCTTAGGCAATAGGGATTTACTGCTGCTAGTACATTTCAAGCTTAGAATAATCACAATAAACACAGGCAATCAAAAATGAAAGAAGTGAAATTTTCAGTATTGTTTAATCTGCTCTTGAATGCTCTCAGTGACACATCATAATCCACTGGGATTGTGCCAGCTTCCTACTTCTAGCTTCTTGCTACTGTTTTCTTTCTTCGAGTAATCCTTGTCATATTGGTTTCTGAAAAGAGAAGATGCTTTCATTTTGACTGTCACCTTGAGGGAGTTTATGGATCATGGAAATGCTTGAATCCATTGCGTTTTTGCACTTAAAAAGAAAAAATGTTTCCTTAATCTTTGTCATCTGTTTTACACTATATTCATTCTTAGACTTTTAGTTGGCCATTACTGCTTCTTCACACCAGAGACATACCACAAAACACCACAATCTCCCTATATATGAAACTATTTATATGCAAATTCTCCTATAGACATGTATGCTAGAACAGTGGCAGAGAGGTTTGCGATTTTCTTTTTACTTTCTACAGTTGCATCAAGCAGTAGATCATAATTAATTCGCAACTGTATTTCTCAGCCTTGAGATATTCCATATGGGTCACCTATTAAATGGACAGAGCTTGTTTATTTTTCCAATGTGCATTTAGATGACATCACATATCATTATAATTTCCTCATTGTTCTCCTTCCTTTAAGCTAATTCACTATTCAGTTCTCATGTATATGCTTTCTATTCACTTGAATTCAACACTGCCAGAAAATTTGCTCACGTTTCCATCCATAAATTGCACCAGGACACTGTAAAAAAGACAGCATATTGTCATAGGAGTCTTCAGCACTTTTCACCTGACTTGGACATCATACCAACTCATTCAGAAGACATGAATACACCCTATTTGGAGCTACAAATTATCTAGACATAATTGATAGAAGCAGAATAATAGTTTTCAAGAACATTTTTACATGTTTAGTGTGCATCCATTTTCCCAAAATTTGGAAAAGGCAATTTTTCATTAAGCTTACTTTTAGAAAAAATCATTCAAAGTTCAAAATTACTGCAATATCTCGTTAAAGTATCTCATGGGATACTGCTGATATTCTACTACAGATTCTGCTCATGATATTCTAGTGCCAGAAGCGTGGACAGCTGTTATCATTTAATGTTTCCGTATTTTTATAGTCTAGTATTGAGTTCAATAGCCTTCCTGGACACAGGATATAAAGAAAGGAATTAATGCTTTAATTTGTCAAAAAACTGTTTATTATTCACCTGGCTTTCAGGGTTTAATATTTCCTTTTAATTAGGAAAATGATTAATTTCAAGCATGTGAATGATACCAACGAAACAACACCTAAAGATGTCAAATGGTGTATCTTTGGGGGAAGAGGGGGAAACAATAACCAAAATGCAATAGACACAGTGTAATTTTGAATCTGATTTACTATCAGTCATTCAGATGCTTTTTACTTTGTTGTTCCTATGTACTAATCCCATAGCGATTAGCTTCAGCTTCATCAGGGAACTACCTGAAACAGATGAATTTGAATTTTTCTGTCCTTGACTTTCCTAGGATCATGGATGAGATAGTTCTCATCTAAAAATCAAACTGTTTATTGGTATTATATCAGCTGAACAGAAGTACTTGTGCAGTTCTTGAAATCTTTTGCAATTAATAATAATCTCTTAAGTGCATAATTAAGCTGAATAGCTTTACTGACAATGAGGAAAAATAGAGTCAGTTCTATTAAAATGTCAATGCATGTTAAATCCCCAAAACTCAGACTTTTGGTTAGCTAAATCTGCCACTGGAGATACTGTTTTCTATGTTGAATAAAGGAAGATTTATGGAATTTAGAGTAACTGAGGCTTGGATTCAGTTACCTAATGAGATGAATAACGGGTTATAAGAAATGACATAAAAATGAATACAGATACACTTATTTTCAGAAATAGTAATGCACTCCTCTTTTGATTAAAAGTTTCTCTTAACATTCAGTTCATATCTGTTTTGGAATTTCAATGATCCTACCTATTTTGATCTATTTTGATCTGACCTATTTCAATCTACTTAAATAGACTGAATTCACACGGAAAAATAATGGTGAAAAGAGTAGGAAACCCGCATGAAAAATATAACTACATTTTACAAATCTGAGGTGAATTCTTACATTTAAGCTCTACCAAGTGAATTATGAGCTACATAAGTATGTAAGCCCATTTATTTGAAAAGTTCTTGTGGGTTATACTATGAAAGATAAGAAATACTAGACTTATGACTTTCACTGAAATTCTAAAGCTACTTCTAACAAAGACACTAGACACTGCAGCCTGTCAGTAGTCACAGTGTTAATCAGTTTAAAGGTATTATTCTTACAAAATGTTGTAAGATCAATAGGCTTGTATGTTAGGAAAAGAGCTAATCTAACCTGTGCATACCAGAAAAAGCAAAGCAGTGCAGTAATTTTATGTTATTAATTAATCATGAGTGAAAAAATCTTTCACTGTAGGCTTCATTATATCACAAATTGTTCAACTTTAAAAAGCTCAGCTTAAGCAAAAAAAATCTCAATCAGAAAACTGGTGAAAAGTCAGAACCCTAGTCCTTTACATTGGAAATGCTTAGTGTCCATAACTGAAGTCAAATTTAGTTAATATTTGTGCAAAGATAAAATGGTATAATAGGTGACCAATTCATCTTCCATTTCCAAGTTTTCAGGTCAGTTTTATGTAGGTTTTCCAGCATCTTACAATGGCAGAAATTTCTATGTTAGTTTTGCTTGGAAAAAAATGACTTATATGCCTCTTTTCAACTGTTAATGCTCATAAAGTAACTTGAGTTGGAGGAAAGGTTGCCCAAGTATTGGATTCACCTGAARAATTTCTGAGGAGAAGAAAAGCACAGTACTGCATCATAAATAACAAAAGTATGCAGTGCATACTAGCCATTGATGGTTCGATTTTTCCTTATATAGAGGAACCAACAAGGAGAGGTGCTCTACTGGACTTCATACTTAAAAACAACAAAGGGCTGGCTGGGGATGTGAAGGTCTGGGGCAGCACTGGCTGCAGCAACCTCAAGGTGGTGGAGTTCAGGATCCTGAGAGGAGGGAGCAGGGCAAAAAAGCCAGACCACAGCCCCAGACTTCAGGAGAACAGTCTCTGGCCTCTTCAGGTGTCTACTTGGAAGAATCCTACAGRATGGGGCCCTAGAGGGAAAGCGGTCCTAGAAAGCTGGTTCATATTCARGGATCACCTCTTCCAAGCTCAAGAACYGTCTACCGTAATGAGCGGGGGCTTGAGCAAAGGTGGCAGAAGGACCGCATGGATGAACAAAGAGCTCCTGGTAAAACTCAAAAAGGAAATATACAGAAAGTGGAAGGAGGGATAGGTAACCTGGGAGGAACATAGGCACATTATCTGAGCAAGCAGGAATGGGGAGAGGAAAGCCAAAGCCCATCTGGAGTTTAATTTGGTGAGGGATGTCAGGACCAATGAGAAGTCCTTCTATACATACATTAGTAGCAAAAGGAAGACAAGAAGAAATGTGGTCCTGCTGCTGAACAGGGTAGGAGCTCTAGTGACAAAGGACGTAGAAAAGAGTGAGGTACTGCATACCTTCTTTGTTTCAGTCTTCATTGGTAAGACTAGCCCTCAGGAATCTTAGGCCCCAGAGACTAGTGGAAAGTCTGGAGAAAGGAAGACTTTTCCTTGGTGGAAGAGCATCAGTTAGGTAACGCTTAAGCAAACTGGACATACACAAGTTCATGGGCCCTGAAGGGATGTACCCAAAAGTGCTGAGGGAGCTGGCCAATGTCATAATAAGGCCACTCTCAATCATCTTTGAAAGGTTAYGGTGATTGGGAGAGGTGCCTGAGGACTGGAAGAAAGCAAATGTCATTCCAGTCTTCAAAGAGGACAAGAAGGAGGACTTCGGGAAATACAGGCCAGTAGCGTATCAGTGGTGTAATGTCTAATTGGAGAACTGTAAATAGCAGTGTACCTCAGGGGTCAGTATACACCAGAGGATTGTGCTGCCATTCAGAGGGACATTGACCAGATGGAGAGACAGGCAGGCAGGAAGCTCACGAAGTTCAACAGAAGGAGTGCAAAGAAGTTCACAGTCCTGCTGTTAGGGAGGAATAAACAATTCCATGCACCAGTACAGGCTGGTACTAGCCCAGGGAAATGACAGTCAAAGAAAAGCAGCTATTTGTAACTACATTATTTTTAAAAATAAATACGACTGTAAGAAGCGGTTAACTACATAAAATCTTTCATATCTCAGTGAAATACTCTCACAGACACTGCATAATAAAATATTTTCTTCTCCTAACAGGACAGATTTCTTTAGACAAGGAAAACATATTTTTCGTAAATTCTGTATTGAGGAAAATCTCAAAAGGCCACAGTTAATAAAGCTTGTAAATGGGCTAAAAGGGTTTTAGGAAAGCTGAAACTCTTGTTTGTCTAATTTCAAAAGCATATAATCAAGTAGAAGTCTCCAGGTAGACAAGTTGCTGACAGAAGCTAATTTTACACAGAAAATTAAGTTCCATTCTTTCCCTACATTTAACAAAGTTAACTTACATCACTTTTCCAGAAGTACATAGTCTAACTCTAAATAGCCTGGCATTTCACAGAAGCTGCTAGTACTTCACTAAGCGCTATTTAAAAATACAGTCATTTTAWCTTATCCATTTGTGGTGCTTTCTCCATTCATCTTTAGTTAGTGATGGAGAAGTCTCATGGCTAGGGCTGTACAAGAATTCCTTTAAGCAGCTGAGCTCATGATTAAGAACCATATGTCTGTGTACAAAATAAATGTATCTTCTGTATTAAATTCATCCTGGTGACAGGTGATATTCTGCTGTTAACAACACATCTACCTTCCAACATCCACAAATGTCCACAATGTCCACAAATGACACATTTTCCTTATGATATTCTTGAAAATTGGAATCAAATGTATACATACCTATGTACAAACACAAACATAATGACACATACATACAGGGTATAATGTAAAAAGGAGTATTTTAACACAGGACTTAAAAAATTAGCCTGTAACATTATTTCCATGCATGCATTCAACTGATGTTAAGTTGTATTATTTTCTTACTGGCTATGTTGGTCCAGGACTCTAAGAAGTAAGAATGCTATCATTTGGAAGCCATTTAATTTACTGCCTGGGAAAACGAAGTATTAACAAATGTCCTGCTTGGTTTTCTCTTGAACAAAACTTGAATAGGAGCCACATCTGGTTGAGTCTCCAGTCCCAGATACTTTTTATTTCCATATGATGAAGTTCAGAGTTCTGACACAAACGCCCTGAGGATCAGAGCCCTAGCACTGGACTCAGGTTCAGAGAGAAATAGTGAGTTTTCTTTGTGAAACAGTTTGCAATACATTTTACTATTTGCAGGCATGCCCATGTCCCTGGAAGACATAGCCAGTTATCCATGCTAGAGTGCTAAACTAAAAAATTTATTCTCCTTAGTTTTGCCGCAGCTTTTCGTTGCAGATACCTTGATAGTATCACAAAAGGAAAAGATTAAGACAATAATAGATCATTAATGGAAAGAAGCACAAAAATACCATGTTAGACAAAATCTAACAAAGAGATCAGAGGAATTTATGTTCTTCCTATTAACTACAGCTACTAAAGGATTCTTGAATGCTAGAATCCAGCCAAGTCCCTAAACACAATTCAGATGAAAGACACACCTTTGCCAGGGGCTTGACTCAAGAATCCTTCAGTAGCTCAGTACTGTCTCAGGACAATCCTGGTAATATCCTCTCCTTACAAATATTAAGTTTGCTAATTTATGTGCAAGTATTGCACCTCTATTTTGTATGTGTATCCCTCCAATCTCTGAGCAAGAAGCTTACAAAATTTAATTTGAAATCATAACCCTGATTCTTACATTTCAATCATTTTTCAAAATGTCCTTTACTTCCGTATGGTTTCAGTTATAATTTAAAGTCTGTTTTAAATCAACCCAAACATCTTTTTCTGTGGAGAGATTTTTCAGCTCCTCATGTTCATATTTTCATTTATACTTAAACGACTTCAGACTTGTAAATTCTAATGGCATGAGAATGTACTGCCTTTTTTCTCCTATTATATCTTCTTTTTCTGTATTGTGTTGCTTAAATGCATATCAAAACTTTCTTCTTCCTTAAGCAGTAACTAGTTTATAACAACATTGCTTATTGTTTCAGTAAGTAATATACTAAGTACCTCAATAACAATATAATAACTCATAACTAAAGGCCCAGTCTTGGATCAATACTGCCAAATAGTGTCCTTTGGTATCTTAAATACTGGAGGAGAGGTTTTCATAGAACTATTCATATAATTATATTTCATGTAATTATTCATATAACTATTGCTCCTCTGCTATAATTGTTCTCTATATTTAAATTCTTTATTCTCCAGAAAGTTTATGAGATACATTGGCTTCAGCAAGAGAATCTATAAAATTGGGTAAGTTTAAACTGGAAGGTTTTCTTCTCTTTTTTTCTTTCTTTTTTTATAGAGAAGTCAAGAAAGTAACCATTTTTATGACTAAGTTGATAGSTCGTTAACACATCACTCCTTTTGATTCCCCTGAAAAGAGATTATCCTCTACTCTGAAAGAGAACGTCCTCATTTTTTTTATTAAATCAGCCTCTCTTTTAAGATAAATAACACAGCTATGTCTTACTTTCTTACATAAAGCGCTAGACATTCTGCTCTCTTAGATGGCATTCTAGTTCCCAGTTTGCCTGGGGTAAATTGTGTCTAGATTTATCATGACCCTCATTAAATACAGTTAAATCCTTCTATTAAATATCACTTATTGTGAAATACTGACTTAGGGGAAAAAAAGTGTTAGTGCAAAAGAAATAGAAAGGGAAAGCAAAATACCATGGTAAGAATTCATTTACTGTAAGATGGATTTGAGATACTGTAAATACACTTGCAGGTAAGAAAGACTGATCCTCTGCCATATTTAACAGTCACAGTAATTGCTACATAACCAGTGACATAGCTTAGTAATTCCTTAATTATCTTTGACTTCATTTTCATTCAGCAATTAGTAATGTAAATGCATTTGATCCTGTAGAAAGCATCACTGATAATAACACTGACAATCCACTAAAGAGTCAAAATAAGTTTGATTAGGATTTTTGTGTTGCATCCATCTATACTCCCAGTATTGCAGAATCAYCGTTAAAATTTTCCCAACACAAACTGTGCCCTTTGTTCATTTTTGCAAAACAGAATAGTCACAATTTACATCTGTCTTTGTAATAATCTTTTCTCTCTCATTTATTCCACATTTTCCACCGATTTCTACAAAAAAATCCTAAGGAAGACTTCTCTGATGCAGGTTTGTAGAGTCTATACTTAGCTCCAGGGGATCTTTGTTTAACAGTATTGGAGCATGTTGCTTACACTTGCTGAATGTTCAACTTTTTAGCTATTTATTTTCTATGTGTTCAACTACAGTGTTCATTTTCATGCACAAATGACAGGGTTATCTGATTTAAATCTTTCTATAAATCCCTTCATATAATCAGGTGCTACACAACTTTTTCTTCTCATGTATATGTAATGGTGATTAATCTGGGAGGTTCAGGGCATGAACTACACTGAAGAATTCTCCAGCTACAACAGAAATACACTATAATGGGTGCCATAAAAATCACAAAGTCTGACATTGGAAGGACATTGAGATTATTGAGATGCAGGTTTCTGGAGAGCAAGGGTGAACATTACCATACATTTGCCTAAGTCTGTAAACTACTCTTGTCCTGATGCAATTTGCGCTGTATAGCAATTAATTGTGGGTTATCCTTATGGATAAGGGTGAATGTAATCAGTCAAATTTAATTGACAGCCCATTGGAACTTAAGGAGATTTGATTTTCTAGAATTCTGAATCTTTGGAAACCTCAAATTAAAAGTAGACAATTAAGACAGATACTGTCAAAGCTTTTCCAACTAATCATAATTTGTTTACCAATGCACTTTACAACACAGTGATTGCCTTGCATCCTGCTGTACCAAAGACAAAAATGTCAAATACAAGTTTTCTAACCACATTTTATTTTGTAGATGGGCTTCTATTTTCTTTCTTAAACCTTTGACAGTATGGGTAATTCCTTGTGACTTGCTTGCTTTTTTTCATTCATATACGAATCTTCAGGTATTAATGTTTTCTTGTTTAAAGTACTCRTATTTTCTGTGAAAATTGTACATAATCATTATAAAATTTCTTTCACATATCTTTCTGGTGTGCTAATCAGAGAAACTTATCCTGTTCATGCCTGAAATTATATCTTTATTTAATATACTACCCTGTTATTTGTTTGCATAGGATTCATTAAACCCTATATTAGAAGTATATTTAATTTGCCTACTATCTGTTGGATAGGATATCTTTGGATAGGATTAGATTAACACACCTAAATTTTAGTAATTAAAAACATAGGTTCTCCTTTTTCCTGCGCTCTGGCTTTAGTTTATGTGAAGAAAGGAGCTCCCTAGACTGAATAAAATGGAAGTGGTCTGAGTCATGCAGTTCTTCAAACTATCTGGGCTCTAATTCCTCTCCTTGAAATTCATGAATAGTAACGGTGGTCTGTTTGATGAATTAATATCCTTCCGGATACTCACTGACATCACCACATCGCTTTCCTCAAAAATCATTCATAATCACAAGAGACTTTTGCCCTGACATTGTCTCAGAGTACTCTGAGAGAGAAAGTAAGAGTGAGTGTGTGTGTGTGTGTGTGTGTGTGTGTTTGCGCGTGCGTGTGCACACACACGCATGGGTTTGTAAGCCATGGCTTTCTCTTTCTTTCCTCCTTGACAGTGCTTTTGGAATGGAAAACAAGGTAAACAGGCTCAAAGGCTCAACCTAGAAAACTTCTTTCAAGCTATCGAAGTCACTTTTAAGTTTTCTGCTCTACCTCCAACCTCCTTCTCCATTTTGCTGCCAAYGGGGCACATACTTGGTTCACTTCACAGTTTCACATCATCCCAGGCCCTTGCAGGTACGTTGCTTCAGTACAGCATATCATGACGCTGCTAGACTTACAGTACTCCACATTTTGGAGCAATCTAAAAGGTGGTGTGGTCCAGATCAACAGTCAGGGCTTCACTAAGGCAAGACAAAAGCAGTTCCTGATCTCATATTCCAACAAACTGCTTAACAGAGAAGACGTTACAGAAAACAAGGAGCAACTAGCTGTTTTACTTGTCAAACTGAACCTTGTGGAGAAACGAGGTGCCAGGCCTCCAGCTAGTACAATTCTGCCTATCTTCCTTAGCATGATTCTGTGATCAATTGTAAGAATTAATTATAATTGTTGGAGTAGGTGTTTGCAGGATCACAGTCTTACATATTGCCTTATTAAAAAAAAATACAGTTAATAAGTCATCCTAAGTGATAGATTGAAGATATAACAGCCAGGCTGATCTCTAGTAAGCTGCTAAGGTCGTAAGATCTGCACAATTGTGCAAAACCAACAAGAGCTGAGACTGGCTTTGAGGTTTTGAGGAAAGTGAATCCTTAATCTGGATGGAGAAGATACGCCTTCATAAACACTATGCCACCCAGTTTTGACAACAATCATACTCCAGAGCCCCGTGAAAATGACCTTTTCCAGTGACATTAACAGTCAGAAAATGGACAAGAAGCACATCTGAATTTACCACACAGTGCTTACATGATTTTTCTATTTGGGCCTAAACTTTTTAGCTTTGTGAAGTGTTTGTCTTTTGCTTTTATGCTTCTTTTGCAAATCAGCTCCTCTGTATTTTCAGCTGGAAAATCTTTGCCTTTCGCTCTTGCTGTCCTTGTCACTAAGTGTAGATTTTTTGACTTTAGCCACCACAGTAGAACACAGCAGACAGACTTGGGAGACATGTCAAGGATTTTTATAGTCTAATCTTACCTTGTTCACCATGAAGTCAGTGATAACTGACTTCAGTACAGATGGTACTGAACCAGTTCTGATCTTGATCTGAACTACAGATTACCTGAATTAATCTTTTTATCATGGACTTCATGGTGTCCAACTGTGAATGACTTTAATCTATATTAGCATGTTAGTTTGGACTAGGAGTGTGCTTTTGAAGCAAATCATTTGACTGCCATCACTAACCAGGCCTATCATGGTGTGATCTAGGAGTGTGCAGAGGACACTCATTTTGCATTACTAAGCAATGAAGATGTGCAGATGCACCGCAAGGGTAATTCATTCTGTAGGATCAGAATATAGTCAGGTTGGAGCACATTCCCCTGAAATGTGTACACTGGGGGTATTAGCTCCTTAGCACTAGGTGTTTCACTCTACAGATCCACTCTCTTGGGCTGCAAGCTTGCTATGAGGGTTACTGCCTTAGTGTGACCTCAACAGACAGTATGTAAACATAGAAACAAAGAGAGTGGGGAAGGACAGGGAAATGTTATGAGTATTGCTAAGGTAATTACTTAATAACTCCTTTTTTCCTCATCACAAACTTTGGATCATCCAATTAGTTCATAAATTTCAAAGAACTAGCAGAAGCAGATACTCAGCCAAGCTGGAAAAAGTGATGAGATAAAACTGGATCTTGGTAGGGGAGGCTGTTTTAGAGCCAACACAGCTTTAAAAGTGTTTTATGAAGTATTTAATATGGTATACATTTAATTCCATCTGCAAGGAAAAGAAAGTTTTAATATTCTGCAAAAACAGGAAAAGCATAGTAATTTGCAAATATTTTTTCATGCCATATTGGCTTGAAACACGAAGTTTTGAGAAAAATCTCTTCCTGTAGAAAGGGTGGTAGAAAGCTGCAGTGTCTGATACCATCAAATGAAAAATAAAAGCATCATTGTTTACATTTTGCTTCTAAAAATGCTGTAGCACTAGGTGTCTCAATTTTGTTGTGGAGCTGAAAGGTTGAGCACCTTTCCACATCACAAAAATATTGCATGGCCTATTTCAGTAATGGCATTTAAGATGTGCTTAGAGACAAACCAACGGAAACAAATTGGTAGCAGAGAGCACTGTAGTAATTCCTACAGAATTTTGTTCTCTATGACACGGGTTTTTCTTAACCCTTTAGTTGATTTCAGGCTGCTTGACAGAGTGCTAGAAATCCTATAGGAGTACTGTATGTCAGTAAAATCCTCAGACCAAAAAAATCTACCTCAGGAAACCACTTAGAAAAGCTCTRAGAAATCTGGAGACTTTTAAAGTAGTGTGAAGCCACTTTCACCATCATTTTCCTTTAATCTTATTCTGAGATAAGACGAGCCAAACCAGTACATGCCACTAATTATTACAAGAAAAAAATATGTACACAATCACGTTCTCCTCAAGAATATATGCCTTAGTATCCACAAAAAGTCAGTTCCAGTTTATAGCATATTTACTTCAAGTACTTAAAAACTCCTAATAAGGACAGGCAGACATGTTCATAAATCATAAGCATACATAATACTTTCAAAGTCTGAAGCTGTTTTAAGGATTTCTAGCAAACAGGTGTCCCTGGAATTACCTGAAATGCTCAGGGACCCAAAAAAACACGAAAACATGACAGGTATAGATTTCAAACTGGAGTTTCATTTTCATCTGACACTGGAGGCTATGCACTAGAGCTGAACAGTATCCACAGAGCAGTCAGAGCATATGGCCTAACATAATGTACAACAAACTCTGATTTTAAATAACATCCCTTGAAGGCTGAAAGGAGTGTCCTATAGCAACACTCCTGTAATGTTTCACTGCCATTCTGGTTGAGCATACAAGTCTGTATTTATGTCTATTAATCAACAGAACAGTACTAGTAATACCAACCAGAGTTTGCAAAGGACTTTTGGAGCTATCTACAGAAGAAACACTATAGTAAAGTAACTGATGTTTCTCAGCACTGCTGTTTCTTAGTTTGCTGTAGTGGGAATGATAGAAGCCCTTCCAATGAAGATTTCAGAAACACCACAATTCCAGCTTTAGCTGGAAAGAATATTGGCATTTTTGCTCATTAAGGAGAATATATAGACAGAGAAGAGAGATTAAAAGGGAGAAAGAAAGAGAGAAAGAGAGAGAGAGAATGAAAGTATTTATTGTATAGCTAAAAATCTAGATTACCTAAATGTTGTACAGTTGCATATACATATAAGAAAATCAGTATCCAACACCACCTAATCCGAAGGCCACTGAAAAATACTCGCCTCCCTGGCCTATTTAGAAGTTTCCCAAAGTGTTAATCAAGGCCAGAAACACTGTAGTCAGGATGACAAGGCAATTTGAAAACTCCACATTTTTGTTTTGCTCCAGACATATCTCTTCAGTATCTCAGGCAGCATGCTTAGAGTGGACCTAAGACACATCAGAAGTGATTTCTTTTAAAAAATGCCATTATAGCTTCAACTGGTTTTGTTCGAAAACAGAGCCTCCTTTTTTCCATTACAGTTCTGAACCTTTATGAAATCACATTTTCCATTGCATAGTAGAAGGCTTTTACTTCCAGTCCATGAGCAATGCAGGAAAAAGAGACATATGGGGCACTTCTGTGTAATAATGTCAGCACCCTGCACTATCAAGAGTATGACAGAATAAGAACGAGAAGTGTATTCCACCCCAGCCGCTCAGCACTTAGAAACTTAATCATACAACTTACCTCTTCCAGGGGAATATATTAACCCACTGAATATTGGCTGCTATAAGGTAGTACAGATTCCATTTGCTCTGCTGCAACTGTGCAAGAAAATAGGATCAATAGGGCAGAAATACATGAACATAGATCCAACCTAGTTACTGGGTCACTAGACTAAGGGTGAGCCCTGGATGCCAGAAACCAGTTCACGGTTTCTGAAACATTCATGTATTGTTATTAATATTAGAAGTTGTAGTATTTTAGTGGGGACTGGCAGACCTAGGAAGGTAATGTGTCGTCTTTCAGAATGAGATAATACTTCAGCCAGCTGCTACCTAACCTTGGCAGCATGTAAATCTCACAGATTTCATCCTCTTTTCAGCTGACCTCCAAAGCTTCACCCAGCAATTAAACAATATTTACAGAGGATACTTCCTTAACTTTTGTGGGATTCATCACCACTCTTGACATAATATTCCACTGGGTTTATATACACAGCTACAGACTTGTGCCTTTCTATCTGCATTGCATCAAAAATCACATTTACACTCACTATAACCATTTCAGATAATGATAAGGATACTGCACTCCTTAAAAGATCTCTGTACCAAGCTTGTTTCCACCTTCTCATTCCCTCATCCCCTGTGATAACTTAGAATTGTCAAGAAGTCTGGCTTTTTATTATCCCTGGTAACATGGTTATGAATGATGCTGATGTGATAAGCTGGACATCACTTTCAGCATCATTATTTCCTTGTGAAGAGAATGTGCATTAAATATCACGATGATAGAAGGCATAAAATGTGATGTACATTTGTAACAGAAATCCTTCAGTGATTGGCATTCAAGCAGAATAAATGAATTCCACTTAACCAGACGAAAGCAAGCATTCCTTCTATCATGAAGGAAAAAGGCATCAAATGACTCTTGAATCTCTGTAGTCATACAAGAAAATGAGTTCCCAGAAAGTTGCATTCCTTCCTTTCATTAAACATAATGGCAAAAATAAAGGGAAGAAAGAGTTCAGGGACTGACTATTTCTCATCTAACTGTTCATGGTGTGGGTACAGGAAGCTTCTCAATTCAGGTCTAAGCTCAAGCTCAGAACAGCAAAAATCATGGCATTCCAAATTACTAGTTGCCTTTCAAAGTCTGGGTTTACCCTTGTGCCTTCCAGTTATTCCTACGAATCTTTTTGCAGTAGTATCAGACAAAAACAACAAAAAGCCGACATGCAGTTCAGCAGGCATGTAAGCAGTAAATTCTTACTACAACTCTGAGAAAATAATAGAAACATGATGTGCTCTTCTCTCATCTCCCACTCAGACCCAAATCAGCTCAGCTTGTGAGTTAGTATCCTAATATATCAGATTCTTGCCTGGCTGTCCACACTGTACAGTCACCACAATTTAAAATTACTAGAATATGCAGAAATACTCATAGGGAAGGTACCTCTCATTTTCTTATTCTCAGTTCCACTTACATGCTCTTATTTTGCCCTTCTGGGGTTTCACACCTAATTGTCTGAATGTAATACTTTTCCTTTTTTTCTCTCAGGCTGTTGACTTTTGCCCTTCTCAGGGTCTGATTTCCTCTTGTCACATGATTTCCTTTTATTATGTCTCTTTACATCACCTCTGGTGTAGGTGGTTTCAGATATACAGCAAGTTATATGCTTTTTGTTTACTTTCTCTCACTTCTTCACTTTTCTCCGTACTTCACTTTGTCTCAGTTGAGCCAGTTTATACCTACTCCATTTGTCCCCTTTCTCAATGCCTGTTTATTTCATCATGTCTAAAACTGAGGTGCAAATAGTCTAAAAATATTTGCAGGTGTATTCCTCCACATCCCTCATTGCGCAATTTCTATTTTACCTGTATCATTATGTTTAAAGAATTGCATACGGTAAAGAATGAAGACAGGGAATGATCACTACAAAATATTCCATTCATTGCTACACAAGATATTCTAGTATCTTCACATTAGCCATCAAAAAATCTAAATAAAAGAAATGGAAGACAAAATGCTTTGCAGAATCTACAAGAAGGGAATCACTATTACTGTTATTATTAATATACACTTGACCAATTTCCTTATAGAGGTATATCTACAGGAAGAGTTGAACATAGAAAGAAAATAGTTGCCTAAAAGATAAGGATAAAATATTATACCTTGTATAGGGGGAAGCAGGGAGTTTACTGTGAGAGTTGTAGAGGGACTTAAATTCAAAAGATACAAATGGAGAAAAATGTTACATAACAAAACAAGAACAATATGCACACAAAGCAAGTAATGACAGTTACTGCCCAGGAGACATGACTTGTCCTAAATGTTAGTGGGAATGGATCTTTTCCTTCTCCTGTAAATCCATAACCCTAATTAATACAGATTAAAACCCCAGCAGAACTTTGACTGTGCACTTGTAAACTATCATCACAAGATCTTACAATTCTGGACAAATAAGCTTATTTTCTTTATGGTAGCTCCCATTATAAGCAATAAATACTGATTCAGGAGCTTAATTTCATTCAGGGGCAAGATATTTAATTTTGTGGTCTCTCTTTCCAGCAGAAACACGGGAAGCAGAGATCATAATGGCGACAATTAATAGAGGACACTGTGGCTACTTGTACTTTTGTATCAGACTCTACAACAGAATCTAGAACTCCTGTTGGCCTAGGAACCGGGAGTCTTGAGCTCTTGGATTCTTCCTAAATCTGAGAGGATTCAAACTGATCCCCTAAGGTATAGACTAGTATAAGAGTTTGAGAAGAAGTAGTCCCCTCCCCTACATACAAGTGCAACTGTGCAATGTAGTGATGGATGGAGAGAGAAAGCAGTTGTTTTCCAGCGGTTAGCACACATGAAGGGAAAAAGGCCTCTATTCTGTTCCAGCCGCAGGGCTGGATTTAAATTGGTACCTAATGTTTCCAGCTGCAGCATGGTTGCTGCTTGGATGCTAGTACCCCGAAACACAATTTTGGAAATAGGAACATGAGACAGGATTTCCTTGATCTAACTTTAGACTGTAGGAGACTATACATAACTCATATGTAGATATTTGCAGTTAATAAAAGAAAATATGCTCTTATTTCTCATTTTAAGATTTTCAGTCATTTTTTGCTCTTTCTCCTTGTTTCTGAATGTGGCTTTTGCAGATGGAGTCCAATACATCTGCAGTGGTTAATTCTTAATCTTATCTGAGAACTCATTCAATGTTAACCCCAGGCACTCGCTAGGAATGTCCCTCACTTTCAAATTGCTTTTTGCTATTTCAGTTGAGCCTCTGGCTGTTTCAGTCAGAAGGAACAAATCTGTAAGGGTTACAAATGCTGGGGGAAAAAAACATAAACTATATTCATATACCAACAATCTTACATTTAATTTGTCAAACAGACCTGGTGTCATTAACCTGGTAATAATTGATCAATGAAGAATATACCAGACAAATGTACTGTTAGATGTTCAAGGGTTCAGTGGTGGGGCATCTGCCTTTTTTAAACACTGAATTACCATTTACAAAGCTACAGAAGTGGTGCTGGATGCAATCTTGATACACCCAGGAGAACCATACAAGCACAACAACTCCTTTGCCATGAACTTCTCTGGACAGCGGTTATAGAGACATCTTTTCTCACTATCTTACTACTAACCCTCCCCACAAATCCTCCCGTGAACTGTAAAGTAATTGATATACCACAGTAAGAATCAGAACCCAGAACACAGTATTTCTGTGCAAGCTTTTGTTATGAAAAATAGAAGTGAAAAACAGTTTAAAAAATGCACAAAGATTTTTCTTCCTAGAACAATATCAATAACAAAAAATATTAACGATTAGAATCAAGATGATGTTTAATCTGTAGAATTTTTTTGCCTTACATACCACATTTGTTACTCTTGAATACCTATTATTATTTTTGTACAGGCCTAGGAAACACCCTTCGATTAACWTAATCCTTCGTCATATGTCAAGGAAGAACACTTGTCACTTTTGATTTTAAACTGTCTAATCTTTCTTTTCCTTGTAACGGATTTTGCAGGGATGCTGCTTAGAAAAGATATGCTTCTCGTAAGGGTCCCATTCACTGCCCAGTGAAATCAAGGAGATTTTTTTATTTTCCATCAGCTTCAGAAGGCTCTGGATAAGAAGTGCATTTTCAAAGCACAGTTTGGGGATATATGGAAATCCTATTGACTCTGTTAGGATTCATATGACTAAGATCCATATACACTGATTTGAACACTTAGGCCTAAGTCATTGATTTTTTTTGCTGGCTTGGTTTATATAAACTGCTGTAGGGTTTCAGCCCCCCATGTCAAACCTTATCCCTGAGTATTAGCATATTTTTTTGTCCTTTGTTAAAACAAATAGATTTTTCAGACTACCCAGCTGCTTAGAATTAAAGCTATGATCCCTCATGGACTTTAGCTTGCTATAGATTTTCTTAAAAATGCCAACAACCTCCTTTGCTTTGAAGAGATGAGCTTAGGTAAGATAACCTGTTCTTAGCAGAAGCACTTGTATTTGCTGAACCTCAGTTCTGAATCATCTGTAAACTGCACTTAGGAAACCTCAAGTGGTTTTAGTTCCTTCCGGACAGCAGACAGAAAACATCCTATTTCCTCTCAACTGTATAAGAATTACTATAGTTTGAAATGAACAATAATCTTATATTTATTTTCTGTTTATAATCTTCTCTAGATAAGCTATGTCCCATACCATATTACAAAAAGGCTTATCTCACCTATCTTCAGTTCACAAAATAACTCTGAAATCTGGTTGATTTTGGATTAASAAAGATCTTCATAGAAGCAGTACTTTCATTATTATTTTGGGGAAGCACCCTTATGGCACAGATATCCTCTCCACAGAGATGCTAGTAATGAGGCAAACTGACAAGAGAGCAATTTTATATATAAATAACAAATAAGGGACTTAATCTAACAGCAGTGAATGCTGCAAATGAAGTATAGTCCATCCATCCCAGATATTACAACACTGAAAATTGTAACACTGAGGGAGAGTCTTGTTCAATCACAAGCAAATTTATATTAAACATAAACTACCAGTCATTGAAATACAAATTTGGAAAAGATTACACAGGATTCCAGTACTTCATTAGGTTAACACATCTACCTCTGAGAAACACCAAGAAATAGCTCTGAGCGAGAAACTGATTTTTTTTAGTTTGGTGGCTAAATCTACAAATACGATAAAAGGTATCATCAAAAAGAAAGTACTTCTATATGAATAGCTAAATTTTGTTTATAATTGGATTGGCTGAAACTAATTTTTTCCTATAAAAATAGAAACAGCAATGAACATTAGCCAGCTGAACCTAGAAGCAAAATATGCCCCAAAGCCATGCATTCAGCCTTAGTTAACACCTTTATAACAACATTATATGACTTAATCACATAATCAGCACATCTAGTATTACACATTAGACATCCAAGAATCATTCTGGGGGCTTTTTATTATTGAGGTAATCATTTAGCTCTGCTTTAAAACAGACATTTGACAAAGCTGAAGAATGCATTGCTTTTGGTACCTGTCAGAGATGCAAGCAAAAGCCTTACAAAGTGCTGAAGTGCTTATTGACAACACTGGCAAACAAGACTGGTATATAAAGTTATTCTAAATATAACAGAGTGGTCAAAGAGCAGGTCACAGTGTTTTTAATTTCTTTAAGAACTATATAAAAATCCAGCAAAAGGCAAGATTACCGAAAGAAAAAGTGACTAAGTGTGATTTTATCCTTGCATTATTTTCCTTGTATTCATTTTTCACTAAACCACTATGAATAATGTATATTCTAATATGTATATGMTCATTCCATATTTTGTGGGGGGAGGTATATCCAAGCTTCAATTAGATTTACAAAAAAAGGTCTTAAAGCCTTAAATAGAAATTCAAAGTGAACTTGGTATCAAAACCTTAAAACAATACTACTGCTACAAATTGGGGCGGGGGGAGGTTTTATTTTAGAGGATCAATGATGAATCACTGATGAAAGACACTATGTTGACAAGTGGCACTTCCACAGAACATGATTAATTAATAATCGCTATGATTTTCGTATTTTAAGTTTTTTTCTTTGATAATTATATTACCACACTAAATTCAGAGAGAAAATGCAATGTCTGGATTTAAGTCATATAAACAACAGTTTTAGGCACAAAGTAGTTTTATCCTAAACTTAAAAATCCATTTACAGTGAGATGTAAAAACAGCTACTACTACTTGAACCCAAAAGACAATTATCACCATCTAGTAAAAAATAAATAATTAAATAAACAAACTGAATGCTGAACTAAGTTATGGTATTTTACACTGCTGTAGAAAAACTGTTTACTACAGGTTCTGGCATAGCATCAATGGAAATAAATTGAAAGATGAAGAACTTCTGAGGAAAACAAGTCTAACTAGGTTAAGCTATGAAGGCAGATAGGTGGCTTTTGACAACTGGTGAAAATGGCTGTCTTTCAGTCACCAAAGCCCTTGATCTTCTGTGAATTATTTAAAGTTGATCCCAGAAACAGAGAAAGACCACTGTAAGCTTTGACCAACACTGTCATCAAGATGTTTTGTTCAGATGATCTTCTCATCTTTCTACATGAGGAACTCAAGTGAGGTTAAGGGATCGTCAATGGTTTATGATCAGGTAACTGCCAAAAACAGATCTAGCTACAACATGTAACAGTGAGGACAAGAGATGACAAAAAGACAGACCATATTGTTACAGGCTGAATATAATAACTAAAAGAACCATGATTTTTTTGTTGTTTTTCTATTTAATTTCTGCAATCATTTAGAAATAGTTTCTCTGTTAAGCTTTTCTTTTTCACCTTCATATTTGCCAGTTGGATCAATCTAACAAGACCAAATTAGCAAATTAAGGTTACCTTTGTAAGAACCYCCTGCTACTACTCTATTTCTATTGATTAGAAGTATTCCTAGTAGATACTGATGGCTATTAATTTGCAATTCTAGGATAGAATGACAGTTATCTCAAGYAACAGAAGTAAAACTGGCAAATTATTATCTACCATAAACAGAGTAACCTTGGAAAGTTGTAGAGCCATAAAACGCACATCACAAAGACAACTCTCTGGATGAAAAAAGATCTGGTATTAATGAGCAACAGAGAGCCATCAGTCTTCCTGATAGATGGACATAGATTAATCTGCTGTTCAGTGGTTCATAGCAAATCATGGAATGTCTACCTTTCTCTACACTAAAAATGCTACTCYCTTTACTTGTCAGCTTTTTGTCTTAAACATAGATTAATCTCTTCCTTCTTTTGGTGGTAAACTCACTCTATCTTTGCTGAACTGTAGTAACTGCCTCCTATTTTTATTTTACTGTACTTTGCACTAAAACTTTCATCGAGTAGGAGACATTGTTGGTTTGTTCTGCAGTTTMTTTTAAAGGGTTTATTTTAAGAAAGTAAGGGTCAGTTTTACTGTATTTTGAAAAGAAACAATGATATCTGCATTTTTCAATAGTTCTCATACATACTTTTTTTTAAAAAATACCTTCTCCAGCTTGTTTGGCTATGCAACTGGCATTTTCTCTGCATTGTGTCAGTCAGATCCTGAAAAGTAGGGGTAAAACTATGGAATATTACTGAAAACTGTCTTTTCCCAATTTTATCTTGGGTTTTGTACAAAATATTGTCAGATTGGAGTTGCCAGTACTCTAGAGGATTCTTTGATTTTCCATTGACAATTAAACCCGATCTCTTTAGAACGAATCCATATTATTCCCTGCTCATATAACATTACTAAAAATTAATTTTCAATGAACTAAATATGGTTTTTATTTCTACCTATTTAACTCTTCTGGATTTTGATCATTCTAAATGATATATACACTTGTAGTGTATATATCACTGTTTTGAAATTTTTTTCAAAGAACTGTGTGATCATTAATGAACTACCCTTGTCAAGATGTAATAAGAAATTTTGTCCATGCTTTATTCCAGCAGTTGCTATTGCCTGTTGATGCCTACTTGGCTTTTGTCAAACTTCTTTCCCTATTGCAATCCTAATTGTGAGAATGTTCCTTATGTRTGAAGTAGATACATGAAATCTACCTGAATGGTTAATGCATAACATGTGACACTGATCTAATGTCTCTATCTTAAACATGATTTGTGCCTAAGCAAAACCACCATCTTTTGGAAAAAAGGGTCAGATTATCCAACATTTTAGTTATGTCTACTACCTAAAAAGGGAATAACGCATCAGCAAATAGTGACATTTATTGTAATTTGCAGCCTGCATATGGGAACATATGGACCAAGGTGAGAATTAACTTTTCCTCAAAGCTTGTAGGACTTTTTCCAATTAAAAACTAGGTTATAACCAATGACTTTTTTAAAAAGGGAAGATATCTTCCAAGTACGCTTTAATATTTAGTTTAGAAAAAAGCAACTCCAAAATGAACAGTTTTACCTATTAGGTGATATATCCATGAAAAGTAAAAATGAAAATGGAAGAAGGAGGGGGAACTATAAAAACATTGCAGAAATCAATTTTCTGTACTAGCTTCGAAGTTAATCACATCAACATACTAAAGGATTTTCCTATGATTATGTCAAAAGCAAGCACAGTTTGCTTTTCTCTTTACTTTTGAAAGTGCATTACGGTTCTGTGACAATATGCAGGTCAAATAATTATTTTGTGCCATTGCTCTTTCACTTATTTCTTCACTGCCTTTGCCTGCTTTAAGCAATTCTGAGAAAGACCATTCTCTCTATGCATACAGTTTTGCCATGCCTAATAATTGTCTCTCTTTCACAATTTTAACTCTTCAGTTTCCTATCATCCCCTAAAGATAACTATGGTAACAATACAGTACACAAAAGGATATTCCATTGTCCTTGTGAACACTTGAAATTAGAGAAATGTCCAGCTGAAGCTGAAATATCTATGAACATGCAATATCAGCAGACTGAACAGCATTTATGGCACACATTGAAGAATTTATAACTGGATCTGGCACTCAGACTGTCCAGCACTGTCAGACTTCCTGCACAGCATCTTAATCTCACTGCTTCGTCTCTCCAACAGTAAGTGTAGCACTATTAGATGTCACAGCCACAAAACAACAATGAAAATAGAATGCTGAGAAAAATATAGGTCAGCGAGAACAGTGGAGTTGTTCTTTACCTGTTCCATTCATTGTACAATTAATAATTTGTATGATTTGAAAGCACATGATACAAAATCACTTATAACTATCAACTCTTTGTTTTGCTTTATTATTAGATAAAGCTAAAAGAGCTTTTCTTTTTCCCCCAGTATATACTGAAACCTAAGAAAACACAGTAAGAAGGGGAGAACCTGTTATTTTTCAATTGTTAAATAAAAACAAAATTATTTTTTTCTTGAATTAAAAARGGAGATTTGTCAAAAATTTCTGTATTTATCTACCATGTCCAAATATCATGTTAGGGAGCACTCAGTTATGAGAAGCAATGAGTTCCATACAGTTCTCATCAGGCCCTTAGAGCCTTATAACGCCTTTCACATTATACTCCTATGCATAATATTCTGATAACCATTTCTTTGCTGTGTAGCCCTATAGCAAATCAGAGTGAAAAATACTTTAAAGCTATATCACCATCCCTCGGGAAAGCTCTATCAAAATTTTATTGTTTTCTATTCTTGTAATTCAAATCACTATATGCAGTATGATGGACTCCCAGTATGGTCATTTTAAGCATTCAGTGAGTAATTTCTCAAAGTATCAGAACAGAAATACCTGCTAAAATATTTATAGACCTTTACTGCCTTACTGATAGAGGCAAGATTCATACTGTAACTGTTAATACAACAGTGGATTTAACAGAACAAGGTTTCAGTTTCTTTAAGGGAGTCTTGTAATGCTTTCTTACAATGGTTTGAATGACTTTCTGTGTTATTTATAATCTGTAAAGTAAAATATGCTTCACACTGATAACAGTAGAGCTCTAACAGCTAAGGATTTTGCCAGTAACTTAAACCCTAGAAACAATCCTCTTCAAGCCTTTATTGCCAATGCTCATGAATGGCCTACTCTCTGCTCACATGGCTAACAACCCTGTTAAGGATTATAAAATTCTGACTGTTACACTAAACAACTCCTGATATCAACCACTGGAGCAGTAAATAACCTCAAATTTGCCAAACYCTCTAGACCTGCAAACTTTTTCAGGAATCACTTTGTCACATATATGCTTGTGGATGACAAATAATTTAGAAATACATGGTATCTTTCCTTAGAATAGAAGTAGCTGAGAGCCAAGGATTCCAGAAATCCTTGTCAGTCCAATACTCTACATTCTTAGAAATATCAGTGAATGTAAGAGAAATCTGCCTGTCATTTTCGCCAACAAAAATAGTCTCAACTATTGATCCCCAACTTTGTTATTTTTTATATTACAGAAAGATTAGCTGCCTCTTCTTCCTTCCTTCTTCTTCTTACTTGTTGTTAAGACTTGCATCAAGATGTAAGGACATACAAGGCTACTTCAAGTCAGTCCTAAAAGCGTCTCGATGTGTGGGGCTGTTTCTGCCCCCAGTGCAGGACTTTACATTCGACTGTTGAAATCCACAAGGTTGCTATGAGCCCACTCCTCAAGTCTGCTGAAATCTCTCTGATTGGCAGCCCTACCCTCCAACATACCAAACAGTCTCTCTAATTTGGTGACATCTGCAAACCTGGTGAGGTCATATTCCATCCTATCATCCAGGCGATAGACCTTAAACAGTATTTTTCCCAGTAATGGTCCTGAGGAACGCCATTCCTAACTGACAAACAGTTAACATTGTTTACCACAAGCAACAACCCTTTAAATCTGACAGTCCAGTCAGTTTTTCATCCATCTTGTGGTTCTCCATGCAGTCCATATCTCCTCAACTTGACTAGAGAGATACCACAGGAGACTGCCAGAAGCTTGGCAAGGCAAACCTCTTACACCTCTTGTCCACAGAGTCTGTCACTTCAAAACAWATCAGGTTGGTCTAGCCTAATTTAATGGTAAAACATGCTGGCTTGTTCTGAGTAACTTTATTGTCCCTTCATGTGCCTGGAAATGGGCTGGAAAATTGCTCCCAGGGACAGAGATAATATCAGATATCTTTAGATATCTGAATCCTTCTTCTTGCCTTTTTGGGATATAGGTTTAATACTTGCCTTTTTCAATCACCACAGACCCTCCTCAGTTACCATAACTCTTCCGGATGACCCCAAAGAGCGTCACGATGACATAAGGCAGGTTGTTCAACCCATCCYATCTGGTCTTAAGAGCTCCCATTTGTCTGTGTTAACTAAGTCATCTTTATCCTCCTCTGCTCTGGGTAGTATCTCTCCCCTAAATTTTGCGACTATACAAATAGACCTGGGAAGCCTAGGAGCAGACTATGCTAACAAGACTGAGGCAAAGAAGATRCTGAGTACCTCAGCAATGTCCTTCATCATTAAATCACACAGCCCCATACAGCACTGAACCTTTGGTCCTCCTTTTTGCTGCCAGCACATATGTAGAAGCCCTTCTTTTTTTGCTCTTCATATACTTCTCCCATTTCAACTCCCGCCAAACTTTGGTCTTCCTTAATTCCATCCCTGCATGTCTAGATGATGCTTATGCATTCCCCTTTGGTTGTCCATCCCTGCTTCCACTTCCTTGATTTTTTTTTTTTTTTTKTKTGTKTGTGTGTGTGTGTGTGTTTGATCTCAATCTAGAATTCTCTGTTCAGACAAGCTGGCTTCTTGTCATTCTATTTACCAGCAGTTCAAGATGGGTAGTTCTTGGGCTTTGACATGATTGTCCTTGACAATCAGCCAACTCTTCTGGGTCCTCCTGTCCTTCAGAAGAGCTTCCTTAAGAATTCTGTCTACCAGTTCACTTAGCAAGCACAAGTCTGCTTCCCTGAATTCCTAGGTTCTACTCTATTCAACTACTCAGTTTCCTCACTTCCCTCAAGTTTTTAAACTCTTCTCTAATTTGTCACTGCAGACAAGATTGCCACTCACTATCACATCCCTGATCAATTCTTTCTTATTTATGAGYAGCAGTATGAATCTGGCTCCACGGCTCATTAGACTTCTGTACTTCTGAGAAAAGGCAAGAATTTGGGAAAATGTGGTTGCAACCTAGTTGCTTGTGTATCTTCTTTAGTCCTCAATGTTACCACTATCATCACACAATTCCTATACTTTTTTCCTATAGCCTATTAAGTCCTCTTTTCTATCTCACACAAACCTATTCAAGAAGTAAACTGGGTGTTTCTGGACTGCAGTTTAAAATGCCTACAAATCCTCTTGGGCATTCTGTTTTATATACCTTCAGTTTTATAAGCTTCCAAGTATATTCCATATACTGCCACTATCTACATCTTAGTTGACACTACTACGCCTATTTTCTGCTGCCAAACTTCAAGCAAATGGTTCCAAAATTCACAGACTCCTTAGTTTTTCCTTAGTATCCGATCTCATTTTTTTCTCTATGTTGTCGTTCTCTTCAGGTACAGTAGTTTCCATAATGATTACTTTTATCTGTTTCATTATCATACCCTTCGCTATCTTTTAAACGGCATCAATGACTTATCAGCACATAAACTTAATGCATTTAAATGCTTTTAGATTGATTTGTTCTATAGATATATTTAAATTCTGTGTACACAGCAGCACCTTTGAAATGCTGACCTTACTGGTAAGATAAACAAAGCCCAACTTCTTGGCTTTCCACACTCTAAATGCTTCCTTGTTTATGGCTTCTTTCCTWCCCTGAAGCTGTTACTCATTGCCAGAAGATACAGACATGAATGCTGTCAGTGACACTGTTGCACAGAAATCCAGAATTGAAAACAGAAAAATATGCCATATATTCTTGACAKGTTGAACTATTATCACAAACTGTGATAATAAACACATAATTTCCTGGAGTTTACCTACAATAATGCAGAACATAAAATTGGTGAAAAGAGAGGTTATGCACTAAATTGCTGCAAGGAAAGGGATGGTTTAAAGAGAATCATCATTTTTTGGAGATATTTTGGAAGTGTTTCTTCTGACACATCACGTTATGATGTTACACATCTTTTGGCATTAGTCACATCATCACTTCTCACATGGAGAAACACGTTTGACACAACACAATGTGACATGTCCAAAGTAATATATCATCTGTAAAATAAGACTCATATGTGCTTTATGATCTCAAAACTACAGCTTCTTCCTTTAGATTTCAAAGATCTGTTTTTCTGCATCTTTTCCCTTCAGAGATTCTCTTCTGACCTATCAGTTCAGAAATAGTTCCCCAAATGCCTTCCACATCATTACCCAGAATAGAGCAGGATTGTGTGAACGTATTCACTGCATCAATGGCAGATAGTTGTGTGTAAGAGGGGTAGAAAGCAGGTTTTTGTTTTTCTGTTTATTTTGTATGGTAGTTGTAGTTTTTAGTTTTTGAATGATCCCAGTACGAACTCTTCTTCTATCTTAAGACCTGCAACTTTAAATTACAACTGAAGGCTGAGAACATTTGGTAGCTGTATTCATTTTTTCCACTGAATAAAAGGGTATAAAAATGATATATTCAATTCCAGTCTCTGACATTGCATGGCTGAAGTTAGAGCTAGTCTTATTCTGGAGATTAAATCATGACATTTCTTGCAATAACAGAAGCATAAAGAAAACAAAATATAGTAAATCTTCTAAGGAATGGCTGATCCTCTACTAAAAGTTAATTTTTTTCAAAAGAGGAACCAAGTTCCACAGTCTAATCAGCATAGATTACAATGTTTAAAAAATGAAGTCCTCACCAAACATCTAGGTGCTAAGCTTCATAAAAAAATCTGTGATGGGAAGCATCTACAACTACGTGAAGCCTTGTTTCTTGGCCTAATAGGACTACAATGTAAAGKAATACAACAGCTCACCACAGCCCTCCCAAAAAGTTGGGAGACTCCTGGTCTGTACTCTACAGAATCTTTTGTTACAGATAACCTATATAAAAGTCAYCAAAAGCAGCAAACAGTTCCTGGCATGATAGCATTTATCTGAAGATGCAAGAACAAGCTGACTCTTTGATATTAACACTGAATGGACAATATTTCCGTTTGTAAATTCGTATGTTCACTATACTGGATAAGATTCAATCTACCTAGGAACGATAAATCCTTAMATTTCAGACTACAGCCAAAACAGCTCCACTGTAGTGCAGTATATGAAAACACAGCTGCTGCTATTATTATTTTTAGAGGTATTTAAAATTAGTATTATGAAAGAAAATGCAGAGACAGCATTTGCTGTCATCATGTCCTGGAGTATAATGCAGCAAGCTAGTATGTTCTTAAGCACCTAGACTTCAAGGAAGAATGATGCTGAAGGCAAGAAGGAAAGAAAGAGAAAAATATCAAGAAAGAAGAAAGGCATACAGCTTGGGGGAAAAATCACAGAATTGTAAAAAGAGTTGAGAATCTGCTCTTATTTTGCACCAGTTTTATTTTAGACTTACTCCAGTTTTATAGCATTAGGCATCAGAATCATATACAAGAGCTTGATTTTAAAGTGGAATAYTTAAAATCAAAACAGCCTCATCCTTGCCAATTTGTGCCCTGAGGYTTGTAGGTGGCTGTGTGGGTATAAGTGGCGCTAAGAGGCAGAGAGATTTCAAAAAACATGTTTCTATATTGCAAAGAGTGATTAATTCTTATTGAGTAGATGCTACTTCACTTAGCCTGATAATATTGTGTTTCTTGGTTGCTAGGAAGAGGGAGGAAAAAGGCTATTAAAAACAAGTAAGCATCTAGCTTGGTAACTCAAGATATCGTCCCACTTTATGAAATTACACTGACATTCTCTTCTGCAATAAAGAAAAAACAATGCCTTTTCCAATTCATGTAATAATATTGATTTTTTCCCCTTTTTTACGTAGAGCTGGCTCTTCAAAGTTGTAGCAGCAGAGTATTACTCATCTCAACCAAGTACAGAGCTTAACCACTTGGAACAGATCCAAATCATATAAAACACACCCAGTTTTTCACCTAAACCAACAGGCAACTCTGGAACATCTTGAAAAAAAAAGATACACGGTCACACCAAATAATTTCTTAAACTATTATCTGTGTGTTAGAATTTCTTAGCTCTTAGGCTGTCTTCCAAACTGTGCAATCAGGAGTGCTATTTTTTTTTTCCTTCTTACATCGCCTTTAAGAGAGCTAACTAAAACTTCATGCCTCAGCTCATTCCCAGGTAACTCTAGTATTTATRCCCTGATATTTATGGTCACCTTCTTTTTCTGGGTAGCAAGAGTTTCCTACACAAACAAGCATGACTTCAACAAGCTCCTTCCAGCCCAATCCTCACCCCAACCCCCAGCCCTCATATACTACTTCTATCTGGACCTAATAACAAAAAGTTCGGTTCCCAGAGAAACTGTTTTGCCAAATCTACAATGGTCTTGAAGGGCCTTGCCTCAGGCACGTAGATGGCCTCAGAAAGATTTGCAACATTTTTTCAGCTTTAAAACAGTCTTTCAACTGCAACAGACATAGTTAAAGTTATTCTTGAGAATTCTGAAGTACTACGGGCCAGGATCACAGTTTTCCTTTCTTAGAACAGCATATTCTGATGGTCCCTCACAGGCTAGCTAGCCTTCTCTGCAACCCACATCACCTGGATGATTCAATGCCCTCTCTTAGAAGTCAGTTTAACAGGTCAGTTTAGCAATTTAGCCTAACTTAATCCACCAGATAATGTATTTAGCTTGCCAAACTGGGCAGATCTCAGCTCTACCCTCACTTCCCCATCTTGGTCAAACATTTGTCAGTCAAGGGTCGCAAGTACCATGGCTACTAGTTGCACAGCCATTCAACAGGGAATAGGAGCACACAGCACCAACTGACTATGAGATCTTGACTTTCTGACTCTCTGCTTGACAGGTAAACTATACAGAGCAATTCTTGGGAATTCTTTTATAGGTGAAATCGGAGAGAAGAAAGCTTGGGTTACTACAGTCAGAAGAGGAAATAGGTCTTGGGGAGGAACGAATACTGTGTAATGGAAGAAGAGAATGATTTGCTGGTCTGCCAGACAGTGTAGAGAGCACTGAATAGGAAGAAACCACTGAAGTATTGATGTCAAGAACATTTTAAGCAACATGAGGTTATTAAATAAGATTCTTCTAATTCCTACCCTTCTCCCATTGCAATCATTGCTTAGCCCTACAGTGTTGCAGTCCCTGCTGACCAGCAGTGACTGCTTAGCCATGGAGTTAGCAATCAGTGGGTGTAAGAACCAATGCATATGTCAGATAAACAAGTCACTACTGATCAGCTGCTTTGTGTGGCTGTGTTGGTGACAGCAAGTTGACTTATCGCTGAGGGAAAGTGCCTTTGGTTGTTGCATGGGCAGCTTAAAGCTCAGTAATAGGTATGAGCTAGTACCTTACACTGGTACACCATGCAATGAGCTGCGGTTTTAATATAGGAGGTGGCCTCTTCACTGTGGAGTGCTTAGCTATTCCAATGACAGGGTGTGCACCTTTATCAACATGAGGGATGGATACCCCAAAAGTTCTTTCCCCTCCCCTGTCATTTTTCTTTTTCCCAGGTCATTGTGTGGCATGTCCTTAACAGGAAATTGCCTGGAAGAATTTAAAGTTGTKATTCCAACCTTCATAAAATCTTGAGATTATTTTTAATGAAATATTTGAGATGGGGTATTTTTTTCCCCCTTGGGTCTTAAAGAGGAGAAAGTGTRCTTAAGATGTTTCTCAAGTTATTCTCTGCAAGCAGAAGGGCTATAAATGTACCCTGAAATAATAATACGAAATAAAACGCTGTTGTGATCCATGAGAAGATCTTTATCTCAAGCAATGAAACTCCATGAACAAAATATCAAGTTGCACAAGATTTACTCTAATTTTCTAGGATTTTCTAACATGTTAGGGATGTTGAAGCCCATTTAAAAAAATTCAGATACACCTATTTCTCAATATTATCATCCTTTTAAGGCTAAACTAATGCATACTAAGCAGATAAGGTAATCAACTTCACTTGAAAATCCTTGATAATTAGTGGATAGTGCCCCTTTGATTTTGGTGCACTTTGAGTGGGACCTTAGAAGAGAACTGTAGTCTACAGAAGCAGTACAATGAACATACATGAAAATAACATTCATTTCTTAATAATGTCTTGAAATGCAAGTAAATTTGCTGTCTACTTGGGGTTTTTTATTGCAAAAGAACATTTCTAAAGATTTCATTTTTCTTATTATATTAAATTTGACATTTCCCATTAAAACATTGTGAATTTTCATGTTACAAAAATCAAATTGTTTTCAATTTTCCGAAGCACTTTGTGTTCTAAGATTTAAACGAAAATCTTTCACTGATGTGAACTGAMTTGTTTTATCAGCACATTAAGACATAATTTTGCATCTTACAGACACAAGTAGAATCAGAACCCTGAACCTTCTGATCTTGTGTGGGGCCATGAAAACCACATTTTCTTCTTCCAACAAGACAGCTCTTTTCCTTAGCCTCTGGCTTTTCATTTTCTCTCTTCTTAAGCATGAGGAAGATGACAAGCAATAATTAATCAGAAGAACATACCTGAATCTGAATACTCAAATTTACCAGCAGCCTCAAAACTAAGGCTCCAGCAGATCTTTATCACTTTCTATTATACGGACAGATCTCTCTGAGCAATGTGAACAGCTGTGGAGCAGTTATAGCCTAAGAGTACCAGGTACTTGAACAACTAAAAATCTGTGTAGAGAAATGAGTTAAAATATGGATATCATCTCAAAACGGAAAAGCTCTTATCATTGTCTCAGCTCTTCAAGAATCTATTATAATAATTCCCACTGACTTCAGATAGGCCTACCTGACTAAAGAAGAGCTGATGATTGAAGTCTTCCCAGCTGCCAAGCTCAGCCACAAAGTCACTGATGACTTCAACAGATGGTCCTGCTTTTAGGCCATTGAAAACTTTATGAGCCATTTATCCTCCTTCAGGCAACTCATCATCTGAAATAAGGAACAGAATGATGCACTAATGTATTTTGYTACAAAATGCTCTGGGACATGTCTTTCCTGAGTGGCATTCAAACACCCTCAACTTGAATACAATTGCTATAGTCTAAAAAAATTAGCAAAGTAAAAAAAATAAAGAAAAAGTAACAGAGAAGTGGTTTGAACAGTAAGGCAGATACAGTGAGAGGAATTGTGTTCTTATCTGAAGAAAATTCAGGTTTGGATAATTTTGGAAAGAACTTTACTGATGCTTTGAGGGAACTCAACTCTTCTACTCTCCTTTTGTTTAATTT
Organism: Rhea americana; assembly: GCF_003343005.1. NCBI lineage: Eukaryota > Metazoa > Chordata > Aves > Rheiformes > Rheidae > Rhea > Rhea americana. The sequence goes on from NW_028186901.1 coordinate 3,766,946, forward strand.
CGTAGTCACAACAAACTATTGAGTAAACATCTTACTTCAAAAGTAGTCCCTGGGATTGAGYATAACTACATTTCTTGTCTGGAGTCAAGAGAGAATCACAGCAGAATTTTACATGAATTTTTCCATAGCATATTTTTTTTGCTGACACAAGGTAAATTTAATGAGAAGAACAAACTCTCTAATAATGTTTATACTTTATTATGATAAATGCTCCTTTGTGAAGCATGGATTTTTTTTACTTTCTTTCTTAAAAAAGCTCTGTGAAACGCACCGTCAGGTCAATGATCTTTAAACACGTCATATAAATACAGTGCATGCTCTAGAAAAATCTGTGTGACAACACCTGGTGTCAGTTCTACAAAGGAGTTCAGTGCGGTTTTCCGGGCAGGATATTTTAATGAATAAGACTGYTATGTCCTTCCAATATGCACCTTAGTGTTTATGAGTGGTAATTCTGTCTAGTGTACAGAATAGAGGCCTCCCTGTGTTCTGGGCCCATAAGAAGTACAGAGCTGTGCCTGAATTAATACTTATAAAGGGATTACTAAAACAGAAGTAAGAGAAGGGGGCACAAACTTATTTTTAATTAGTTCACTCATTATTTACCTTTCTTGCTACAACTATTTCATATTGTGGTAAGATTAAGAAATGCAATCAGTTGGTCCTTACACACTCATTCTTGCCATGCCAGCTACTTGGGCAAACAGGCAATCAAAAATAGTCTATAGCCTGTACAACATACTTACTTCATTCTCTTTCAAATCACATCTTAATTCATCCTTTCTAGTTGTAAAGAAGTTATTCTTCAAAAAGTGTATTGTAAACTTAGAGAGCTATACCACAGAATCTAACTTCTTTTCTGCTCTGTTCTGTGTTTTTCGGGTACTCTAAAACTCAGTATTATTTTAATTTAGGATGACTGTCCTGAAATCTTACTGAAAAAAACACATCCTGTAAATGTCCAGTTCTATATCATTAGTACTTTTGTTATGCTTATTATTACACCCTCTGCTGAACTCACAGCACTAGCTATTGGTAGATACAGGGGCATTTACAATTRTGCTGTAAATTTGTCGGCATTTACAACTCAGTGGGAAAACTCTGTGAATTTCAGTGAAACAACAAGAGCTTGTTAGTTATTGGTAGAATAGCTTATTTTTAAGGTTATACTGAAATTTCAGGTCAGCATTTCAAGTCTGTATTTTCGTAAATAATTCATTTCCTATTAYTGAGCATTTATGAAAAAAAGAAAGAAAAAAGGAACAACAGGTATAGCTCCAGTCTTGGATAAAAAAAATTCCAAACATTGTTCTATGTCTCTAGAGTAYGTTTGTAATAGTGATATCCTAATTGAACTTGCTATGTGGTTTCTGACAAGCTATTTATTGTCTTTTTTTTCTTTCTAGACCAATAAAATTTTTATTCTAAACATTTGCTATTGAGTAATAGCAGCCTGCTGAGAGATCATTCCCACTGACGAAAGGCTGATTATTTCCGTACTGTTGGTGTGACTAAGTATTTCACATTATTAAACCCTACCATTAGAGAGGAATCACACATCCCTTTCTGACTTTAGATCATGGCATTTCAGTGACTGTGAGCCTGCTGAGCTTATTTTCTACAGAAAGGAAGTGGGAGTTCAGCTAAACATAAAAATAATTTGTCCAACAGCATTTAAAGGATAGATGAAGGTTATACTTACTTTCCTACTATTTTAGTAATTTTGTAATCTAGATTTCCTTGTGGGATCAGGCCCTTGGACAGAGAGGGACAGATCTATTGCTTTATTATTTCACTGGAAACCTAGTGTCATTCTATTTAGTTAACTTGACAAGACAACATTTAGTAGGTCTTGCATCTTATTCTTACACATTCTTGTCTTCAACCATCCTTCCTGTACTTGATTAGCTTTGTAAACATTCTTGTATTAAAATGATCATAAAAAAAATACCTCCTAAGGACATTTAAATTGTTGTTTCTAATCACTGTATATAAGTAAGTACACGGAAATATCTCAGCAGGTTACTAGGTGTGTCATGAGATTTCTGGTTGTTATAGCCACTTCACTGAAGAACTTCTCTTTCAGTTTAGATATACAACTTAGAAATCCCCGTAYAAGCAGGAGAAACAGTACTTTTAAGAAATTAGTGTGTTTCAGTTCTGTAGTAAAGGGCCCCCGTCTAACATGCTCTAGGTGACCCTGCTGAGCRGGGAGGTTGGACTAGATGATCTCCWGAGGTCCCTTCCAACCTTACTGATTCTACGATTCTATGWTTCTATGAATATATCTCCTTAAAGGGTAATGACCTGACACAGTCCATTTTAGGCATGATAATTAGATGTATACACACTAYGAAAAAGAATCTGAGAAGCTACAAAGAGTACACTAGGTTCGCTAGAGGACAAAATAAGATTTGGGGCCACAGGTTTATATTACTTCAATCATTTCAGTTTCAATTATCTGTTTAAATCTTCTGACACTCTAACCTCCTTTGAGAGGGAACACTGTTTTCAAATCCCAAAGGAGGATGAAAAGAAATGGACCCTTTTGTAAAGAGATTAGTTCAATTGATTTTGTGAGGGCCACTGAAGTTTAACTAACACGGAAGGTATCTCAGGAGTTTGCCCAGAAATCTTGACCCCATGGTTGGTAAGTAATAATCAGGCCAAAGTCACCCACAGGAAACTTCCATGGCTCCTGCTTTACTCAATACCTCCAGGCCAATTCCTTCTACATCCCCTTTTCCCCTTCCCTTTCCACTTTCACCTCATCACAGAGCAAGTTGGATAAAAAACAGAAGTACAAATAGTAAAAAGAGGTAACCAGCCTAGACAGCTCCTGATAGCATAACTATTTCCCGATTTGATTCTTCAGTTTCAGATTCTTTAACTCAGATCTGGAAATAAACTATCAGGAAACTTGTAAYGAAAGAACATTAGATGTTCATGAGAAAGTGTTTTACCCATTGGGTCACTTTTGTTCCTATTTCCACTCTGACGAATGTGCAACACCCCTGTGTATTGCCATTTACATGTTATGAACACTGGTACCAAAACATTYGAGAGATCTGAGCTCAGATCAGATCTAATTAGATCTGATCTGATCTCCTTGCTATGAACATGTTCACAACATGCTGCTGTTCTGCTTAATGTCTAAGTTTGGTAAGTGAGAAAAGACTTTAGTTTGCTGTGTTCAGCTTTAAGAAGAAGCATCAAGGTCCACAGCAAGACTATGAAATTGTAGCCTGAAGCCTGCAAGTATCAGAAAGTTATGAACAACTAAGTAGACAAAGCTGTAATGGAAATGTTCATAGACTGTAACTGTAGCACTGTTCACTCTCCAGCTATAACATCTAAGTGGGGGAAAAAAAAAAGGAGATACTTTAAAGAGTTACCACAGATAGTGAGATTACATAGGCAATTAATAGATTTAAAATTTCACATAGAAAATCAAAATAAGACCAAAATCACCTGAATATATGAATAGATTTGAATTATACCTAAAGCAATGTAWTTATCAATAATATACTTGCAATTTATACTTTTATGTAACATAATTTTTATAGAAATATAATTTTATATTAGGATATAGGATACTCTTGAGTTACTGCATATTCAAAAGGAGCTAGATGGCTGGTTGTGTGATTTTTTCCCCCTGTATCATAAAAYTTATCCTGAAAACCCCTCTGGGCAACTAAGATCAAAGCCACATTGTTCAATATGATTTTCATCTCACATATCACTCTCTAACAGGGAAAAAAGTGGTTAGGGCTGGCATTCATCTCACCTGAACTTCACTGTCTAGTACAAGGTCTATGCTTTTTCAGAGTTAAAAGTAAGAGGGACATCAAAGAGGACTTACGCTATCTTAAAGGACATTTCTACGATAAACTTGATCTATTTCTCTATCACTTACAAAAGGAGACTTGGATGAGTAGTTTCAGTTAGGCAGAAGTTGGTAAGTCAAATCTTTTTATAAGTGTTTGGTGTGTTGAGGGATGCAATCACAGTAAGTATAAAGATCAATACGATGGCATCAAGTAAATCTCAAGACAAATGAAACTGAAAAGTTACAATTAAAATATCAGTAAAAATTAACCACATAACCTAGTTTTCAAGGAGACTGTCAGCTCGAGTCCTCCAGAGTTATTCAGCTCACTTTGAAGTAACAGCTACATTTCAGAAGCCTGGTAGTTCTGCAGATGCAACCAACTCATCTGAATAGATCTCAGAGAAGCTTAGACACTAAAAACACATGAAGACATCTAAATGAAATCTCTGAGGAGGAGCTCATCCTAAGCATTGAAAATCAACACTTAAAGAATGACTCATATAAAAAGAACTCATCTGAGTTTAGGTCTAATCAGTGTAAGATTCTGTTGAAAGTACTTAGGATGAAAGGCTACAATCAAAATATTCACCCCCTTCTTGAGCTGCAGTTCAAGAACTGAAGTTTAAAAACTTTCCAGGAGAGGTGCAAATACTACAGAGCAAATTTAAGATGTTAGGAAACAGATCTGCTATACTTACCTGTCTTTCATATTTGACATTGTCCATTGCACTCCAAGACTTGTCAGCTAAATACTGAAAACCACTGAACTGGTAACGCTGGCATTGGATTTTATCTGTTAAAACCTATATCCTATGACCAGTGGCTCTCAGTCATTTCTTTGTGGATTTTTCCTTTGACTTTTAAACAAGAGCCTTTTCAGGACAGTCTCTGGTTCTCCTAATGAATTTTATACAGTGTCTAGGCAGTAGGATCCTTTCAAGGCTATAAGATATTCCCATAATTTTTTTGCATTACCTTTTTATTGGATTCAAAGGTAAAAAAAAGAAAGATAAAAGGACAGATCTGGATTTGATCATTCTTTCGAAAGAGTGTATTTCAGAACACACTGAAAAGCTGCACCAAACAAAACAACTAGGTTTGYAACACAATTGATTATTCTGTAGGGAACAATAAATAACTCAGATGATTTCCAAAGTACTAAAGACGTGTTCACTTATGGCATACATATCATTGCTTTTGCTCTGTTTAGGATGCTCTTCCTGACCTTAAAAAAAAAAACAAAAACAAAAAAACCCACAAAATCACAAAATGCATTCAGTGAGAAAAGTTAAGTTTCAATAAAAAGTCTTGCCCATTAGGAAAAGACTTGTTTAGTGAACTGGGTATTTTAGCATAATAGGGAATAACAGAGGAGGCAGGAAAGTTTAAAATAGTGAATGTTGATCTTCTATTTTTGTGCATAGTAGGGAAATGGAGAGGTTTTCTCTGCATGGGTTCCTCTTGTAGCTGATGAGAGACAGAGGGGGGAAAAAAAGAAGAATATGGCCTACTTCCTTGTACAGAAGATGTAAAAATTCTGCAGCTGCTTTTTGAACAATTAGTGTCTTCCTGGTAAACAAAATTGATTATTGCAATGAGGTAGACAAGGCTGCAGTGGGAGTTTCTTTAAGAGAACTATTCAGTGAAGACTCAACTTTCTTTTACTATCTCAACCAAAAYAATCAATCTGCACTTTGATGAGAATTAAAGGGAATTGAGTGCCACAAAGAAATAATCAGATATACCTTGTCTCTAGTGAAAAACAAGATATGATTGGACTGAAACAACTTAGTCTATTGATTATGTTTACAGTGAAGGCAAGGATCTGAGTAGGAAACTGCTGGAAGCTCTCACCTCCAGTTTCCTCCAAAAGTGCACAGATACTACGCAACTGAACTCACAATAAGACACATTTTCACAAACTTTAATGCAGCTGGGCAGATTATTTGAAGCAGGTAAATAATGCTGTATTACCTAGGCAGTATCTGAGCCAATGCACTGAAAAATTCTGCATCACTTTTCTGATGTCTTTCTGGAGTCAATAAGCAAGCTAGCTGAGAACAGTAACAAAGAAAGAGTGTCTCAGCCACATCAAAGGATTTGTAGTAGTTTACATTTTCAGAAGTTAGAGTAGAACTATTTAGAACTCATATGGTGACAGCACAGCATTTAGCTACAAGGGACCCATTTGCTTATCCCTTTTTCCCCATCAGTGATCTAGAACTGTAGCTTTCAGCAAAGTTCTTTATTTGCAAACATTAAAACAATTCAAAAATCCTCTACGGAARTGCCTTTTGCTTTTGTTAATCTATACAAGAAGAGAGGATGGCATTAGGCCAAACACATTAGCCATAATGTGTTAGTTTAATGCCAGGCACAATTGAAGCCCTTGTATGGTTTAGTTCAGCTTAACACTAACATAGCTGCTTTTTCTAGTTCCAATGATTTGTTTGACTGTTACACAGAACATTATGGCTCTGTGAAGGTTAAATCAAAAATGTTAATCTTATTATATTAACTAAAAGAGGAAATAGTCTCCTTATACCTTTTGCAACCTTGAAACTTGTCTCTGCACCTAAAAAGATGCAAAATGATTCTATTTGTTTCAGTTATCTAGCCAGAACTGCTTCCTTCGCTGTTCTTGGTGTTTTTTTAACCGCAGAATGTAAGATAATGACATGTTTGATCACTAGGAAATTAGAGTATATACAGAGAATTATCTACATGTTTTCTCTCTGCAAGTTATGAGTTTATGAAAGATAAGAACTTTTCCAAATCTTTATTTTCCTTTTGTACACCACTAATTTTTTTTTTTAACAGATGACTCTTAGGGTTGGCATGGATGAATAAATCAGATCATTGCACAAACACTTGCCTGAGCATATAAGTATTAGCTTCTGATCTTGCAGTAAAGAATCTAATAATCAGATTATACGGACTTCCAGATTCCCCTCTAAAGGTCATTCTACTATTTGTATCATTTTTTTTCTCCCTAGAGAGACTACCGATCTTTTTCTCAGATTACCCTCATCTTTCTATCTTTTGTTATAGTCTGGTGATTACTAGCAATGGAATGATATAGGTATGGATTTTTTTTTTTTTTTTTAAGTTTAAGGTCTATATGTAAAGTCAAGACTTAGATTCTTGATTTAGTTACATAAATTCTTCTTGGCTATCATCTCCTGTAATAAGTTTTTTGCATATCAGATTGCTACTACCATAAAGCCACTACGAACCTACTGTTTTTAATGGATTTGTATAAGCTCAGTAAATTCAAATTTAATGATTTTACTCTGACAAGTTTTACTGCCAACGCATTTGTAACATTAACAGAAATTTCAAGCACTAATGACTTTTCTATGTCATTTCTGAAAGCAGTTTCTCCAGCCAAATTATATTTAATTACATCTCCTTTGATCTCTTTTGGAATTTAAGGCTGGAAGGCTCTTCTATGGTCATTGAATACCATCTCCCATCACAGACAATCATACCCTATATGGTTTCTCCTACCTGTTAAGTCTGTTGCCTGTAGTTTGTTTATCACARCTAAAAGCAGAGTGCAAACTGGAAGCTCAATGACTGTCCTTAGCAGAAAATATAATATATAATTATATAATCTCATATAATTTTGTATTATTTTATCCCATATATACAATTTACTTTCTCTGACTCTTAATTGCCTGCCATACATTGGGAGAATATTTTAGAAAATCTTTTTTCTTACTATTTAGTCCTAAATATCCCTCCCTAAAATCTTGAAAACCTTCAACCTCTGCTGAATTCTTCATTATTATTTCATCTACCTTGCACAATCTGGGAGAGGAGAAACATAAGGCATAAGGGACTAAATTTGCCCTGTCTAATGGAAAACAGCAGATACTTATATGAGAGGAAGGTTTAAACTACATTTTGTTCATTGGGATCCTAATTACACTTATAAAAAAAGGATCTGCAACCTGTTTTGTTCTTCATAACTCTCAACTGTCTCTGATGCAGTATTCTGTTTTCCTGTGGGTACATCTAGAAGGCAAAAGAGGTTTTTTTAAACATTGCTTCTCCTAGTTTCTACAAGTACTGGCATAAAATGTTGTATATAACTGACTTGAAAAAGCAGGAACTTTTCTACTTCAGAGGAAGTGATCAAAACAGTAAGATATGCCTTTTTCATTAAAAGAYTAGTTAGTAGCTTTGCATTACTAGCTTCCTTTATTAGATTATCCTTGACATTTTTTCTAATATTAGACATTGATTCTCTCTACAATCCCACTGGAAAAAAAAGCCCAAGGAAATAAAAGGCATTGTTTCACTCCTGACTACTGTTTCACCTCCTCTATGAAAAATTAATCCAGCTCATTAACCATGACCTTGTAAACCTTACATGACTGTTCTAGATAACAGGAATACTATGTAAGATCCAGATCACACACTCACTAGAGGAGGTAGAAAAAGCTCTAAATGGTACTTAACATTATTCTGCAACAGCTTTGATCCAAATATATTACTATTTGGATTTAGTTGTTAAAATAAAATATTTATATCTTCTAATATCACTCACCCACTTTACTCATTTTAAGATGCAAATTCTTACACTTTGCAATTCCTCTACAATATTCTTTAATTACATGTATTACATTTTTTTTCCAAAACTCACTGGTATCATTCCTATCTTTCTACTGATTAACTAACAATTACATGGTTTGATTTCCTTATGAAGGATTCATGCAGTTGTGTTGACATTTTTTTCAAAAATGATTTTTATCTTTTCAGTCATCTCTTCTGTCAGAACGCTAGGCTAAATGGAGCTGCTTTTCTAGTTTATTYCCTCATTTCTGAGATGAAAAAATTTGAACTGTTCTTAAAAACAATGTAACTTGCAATATTGTCTTATCATCATTCTAAGTGACTTTTCTAATGTTGTCCCTAATCACCTTTGAAATATATAACTCTAGAAAATAAAAATAATACTCTTAAAAATATTACCAATAGCTATTTTGTAAAGCCAGAAAAATGTGGTTTTCTATTTAATTAAAATATTGTGTGTTATTTCCCACACTCAGTGGGACTCAGTAGGGTATCTGTCTAGCAAATGAGCAAGATGATTCACCCAAGACATAAAAATGAACGAGATTTTGTCTTATTCTTCTGATGCCTTATGTAGACACCTAGTCTAAACTATTCTATCTGATGTTTGCGGCTGGGTTATAGCTTTCCTTCTCTAAGCAGGGGGTAGAGAATGAATTAGTTTGCAAAGAGAACTTCATTTCCAAATTGGCATTGGTTAGTCTCATGTGATTACTGGGAATACTTCAAATATACAGTGACTCTTATAAATCCAGGCAGAGAGCCAGCAGAGGAAGTTGAAAAGTTTGTAAGTTCATTTTTATATTGTATTAGTGTTTAAGTGATAATGAGATGTAGAGAAGGGCTGGGTAAATGTAGCAGGATCATAAATTTTTTTCTTTTTTAGAGCTCATACAAAAAAGGAAGATTTCCTACAGCTTTTATCTCTAATTTCAAACAACTTTCAGGCTAACAATTGCCTAATGTGTTATTCTTTCTAAGGATCTGTCCTGATAATTTTAAGGCAAAGCAGAGTCTGTACATCTGTGTTGAAATGGAATGATGCTGCCTTTCATTGAATCAGGGCTAATAAAGTTTTAAATTGTGACAGACGGAGAGATCAAGACAAACCATTATGCTGCTTATTTTCCTCTACCGTGCAATTCTTTCCTTCTATTCAGTTCACATTATCAAATCTATAAGCGTGGCAATCAAAAATGCCTGTACTTTACTCCTTGTGTTATACTGAATCAGTGATGATTCGACTCTAAGTAAATGTAGAACACTCCTGACAATCCAAGAGTATCACCTCAAAAACCTGCAGTAATGTTTCAGATATCTATCTGGCACAGCTCTATTGGCTTCTATTCATCTGCTTCATGATACACTGCTACAAATCTATGTATCTTACTGCTTTATTACATAGAGTAATTGCTTGTTGTTGCTTGACAATATCATGTCAAGTCCTATTTTACACTTTTTGAGGTGCTGAGCCCTATCTTCATCACTGTGTTGCAGGGCTGGACAGACAGACAACAATGACATCTCTTGCTTCTGGACTGCAAAGAGTCAAGTCACGTTCAATAATCCCTGAAAATTCTGCAGAATACATTATGTCTTGGTTGCTTTTCTCCAGAAGAGAAGACTGTAACATGAGAAAAACTATGATTCCTAACCACAACAGCAAAACAAGCTTGTGTTCAGAGACACAAATAAATAACAGTGTTCCAGTCCTGAATTCTGCAAGAGTTCTCTGTGTTTTCCCTAGGTAACACAACCATCAAAAGAGCAGTCCCTATAGGAATGGGCTTGTAATCCCCTTAAAACCTGAACTTACACCCCAAATTCTCTTTTCCTGTTATAATTACCTACAGGAAAGCAGATAAGAAGGCATGTAATTTGGATGCTGTTTTCTCTCCTTCTAGATCACATGCATTAATATAGAGAAGTATTCTCACAAAAGCTCTGGAAGCTAGAACATTCCTCCAGGCTCATTCATGTCTATATAGCCAGTAATAAAAGGCTAAAAGGGAGTGTAAATTGGGTATAGGTTGAGACTAATCTGTCTCACTTATGCATCTTAGAGAACACAATTCCTAGCAACAACGCTGGTCAAAAAATAGAACTTCTGTTTTACAAGAACAAATAATATTCTAAAATTGTTATCCTTTTAAACTGGAACACCAACCAAATTCTCAAATCCTCTTTGCCTCTGCTTCATTGAGACAAATAAAAAGAAAGAGTAATTTTATTCAGAAGCATGAAAATAACTTGTTTACATAATTTCAAAATGATACAAAGTATATTTCCCATCTAATGTGGCATATAAATATAATACTGAAAATGCTGTAAGAACTTACTAAATGAACTAAAACAAGGAACCTGGAGTCAAACAACAATATTTTCTCAAAGTCAGCAATATTGCTGACTTTGACAAAGCAAGTAGTTTCAACATTATCAACAAGGAGAAAATTAAAAGTAATTTCTTTTGATTTCTGAAAATGTCACTAGAATAAATTATGTTTCTCTAAAATTGCTTCTATTCTGACATAATTTCATTATTATTTGTTTTGGCTAGCTCCAAATGTAGATTCTGGTATAATTCAGCTTTTCAAGTACAATCCATCTAGCAGGGCCCTGCTTCCCATTCTCCTATACAGTACAGCACTAAGCAAAAATCTCTTCCCTTCTCTGACCTCACTCATCAGATGGAGTTGGTCAGCAAGCCTCTCAACACAGAATACYTCCAAAGCTCTGTAGATGGTAAGCAGTCAACATCATTGGACCTCTTCTGTCATGTCTGCTGGATATGCTCCCTGTTACTTCATACTACTGCGCTGTCCCACTTATCAGAGAAAATACCTAATCTTCATCATCATAATGGCATGCTGTTTTGTTACTTCTAGCTCTTATTATAGAAATCATGTACTTGTTTGATACCTAAATAAATGAAAAACAATTGTTACAAATATTCCTGAAGGAAAAAGAACTGGTAGTGCGAAGTATGTCCAATTCATCACTAGAATCTGTGTTTCTATACTGACAGAAGGGTTTGCTCTCAATAGTCCCATCTCATACTTTCTTTCCCAAGCCCCGACTTCTTCAGCAATTTATTAAACTAGTTGAATGTATGATCTCACTTAACACGAATGATACTATGATACATAGGTGATGAACTCAGATAGAACCATGGTATCCATGCAGCCAAGCAAGATACTGGATCACTCTGCAATGGGCTTGTTGCAATAGGCAGAGATTAACGGCCCCCTCGTTTGCAGTCTGACATTTACACGGCTGCTTTAGAAGGAATTATCTTTCATCAAGTTTCCTCCTTCTAAAGAAACTCCTGCATTCTTATGCAAGTAGGAATTAGGAATTAAGGTTGTTCAATGTGGTTCCAGAAAAGGCTGTGTGAAATGCAATTTTTAGGTGCTTTATATTAAAAGGGAGGACAAAATGATGGGTATGAAGCACAGTGGAATAGTACAGCACGAAGATTATAGGAGAACATGTTTGTTTTTATCTCAGATAGCAGTTACCGGCTCAGATAATGTATATTTCATTTAAATTTATTGCACAGAATAAAAATGGCATGAATGCTATACACCATGTCATAATTCTCTCATACATTCATTACTATAAGCCAGTTTTGGCATTTTTTTAATATAAAAGTACAAGAAAAAAAATAGAAAAATAGGCCTAAATGACTTATTGTAAATATTTTAGTTACATTGCCTGCATTCCTGTTTCATATCAATTTTATGGACCATATTTCAGATGGGACTCATATCAAGCATTGTCTGCTTCATATAGGTGCTATATATTTCAAATTTAGGTAAAGGACATTCAGTTAAGTGCTTGTGGATGAATGATGTTTTCTAGTGCCATGTATACATGACAAAGATATCTGCAAGGGGATTCTAAGACAGATGTTATCTTTATATAAAGTTTTAATCATAATAATTGATGTTAGCTGATGGTATAATCATTTTGCAGATATTTCTTAGCTCGGGGCATCATAATTCTTTTATATTTCCATTTTGCAAATTACCATTTGAGAGGGCAGAAAACACCAGGCAAGCACAAGTTCTAACCTGATTACTTTCATAGCARTTCTTAGCCACACTCATCTACATATATGGTTTTGCAAGCATTCTTTCATTGAGGTTTATGATCATTTGAGAAGTATGTAGCATTGACACCTTCTWCAGACTGACAGCAGGGTAACCTATCCTTCTTTATTCAAAATAGTCTATTATTGTCAATAACAAAAATAAAATGGAGCTCAGCAGAAGCATGCATAGTGTGCATATATGAAGGTTAGGGTTTACTCCTCAGCATCTCCGTGTGTCCTTTGCCCTGAGGTTTTGCATACACCCAGATGCAACCAAGAATAAAACACCAGGGATACTTGGGGTCAATACTTTTCTTGAGCCAGGAGACTTATTAATTCACACCTAGACATTTATACCAATTTCTTTATGCCTCCACTAACTTCAGAAGATAAGGTGTTACGTTTTATAATGTAGAAACATATTATTGCTTTTGCTATTCTGGCTTCTAAAGACTGCTGTAACAAACATCAATATCATCTTATTTTATATTCTGTTCTGAACTAAGTAGTCTAAGAATGGACAGCTTTTTTACTTCTGTGTGAACTGAATCATTTTCTTAGCCCTCAACATTTTCCGACTGATTCCTTTCTACAAACTATTCTAGTCTCAGATRGGTATTTTCTGAACAACAAAAAAAGCATGGCAGAATTTCCATCCCTACATTTTCTGAGGATCAAATGGTCTTGCAACAGAGCTAGGTCCAGAGAGCAGGCACATTAAGTGACAAGATTCTTCCATCCTGAATGAATGTGAATRTTAAAAAAATTCAATTACAACACTCTGTTTGCAATCAAATTGGTGGGCAAAATACTGCTTCTCCACAGAGGATATTCTGGCATCATTATTCAGGGGACAGTCATTTGGCCACTGCCTTCCTCTACAAGCTGCCTTCCTCTGAGATTTGGCAAAAGTTTGCTTTCAACTTAATTATATTTTTATAGTTTTAATCAAAGATGGATGAACTTTCATGCATGAAATTTCAGAGCAGCTCCAGTTTTGTGGACTGGGATTTTCCACWGAGTATTAAAGGATCATTTGTGTAAAGATCTCCAGTTTTGTAAAATGTTGGCTTTAGGGAGAGAGCGAGAAGGGAGAAATTTGTTGTTGAGCATGTTAAGTTACAGTAAGTGAAGTATTATTTTTCATTATCCATTTCATGCATCAGCTGTAAGGTAACAGAGATCAAGTTTCCTCAAAACTAGGAACATAGTAATAAATGGAATTCAACAAGGGTCAGACAAGAACAGTAAGTTTAGGACAAGAGACATAAAATTTTAGCCACTTAAATCAGATGTTAAGACATATTGTAGCTGTATGTAAATGTCCAGGTACCTCTCAGTGCCCTGAGGCCACTAACAAGCCTTAATGGTTATAACCAGCYTCATGTGGAACCCCTCCACACACACACACATCATCTGCCCATGGCCCAAAAGCATCATATAAGCTCAGAGCTCGACCTCTCCCTGCTTGAGCTATGTTACGGGTATGCCTGTTCGTAGCTCCATCATAGTCATGCCCATACCTGGCCACAGACCATCCTGATCCAGGCCCTGACCTGCAGATTGACTTCCTGGCTTGACTGACCTTGGACCTGCCTTGTGACTATGGACCTGTCTGGCAATCACTGACCTGTGTCCAGTTATCATCACTGGACCTGATCCTAACCCTGATCTGTCAACTGACTTCCCAGCTTGACCTTGGACCTGCTTCATCACTATATATTTGCCTGGAGATCACTAGGCTGTGTCTGGCACTGGTTGCTGTCACTGGACCTGATCTTGTGTTCCTGGCATGACTTTGGACCTGCTTCATCACCAAGAACTTGTCTGATGATCTAGAGCATCCCCAGCTGCCTGGACTTCGCTGCCTTGCCTTGCTTACGTACTGTGGAACTGATCCTTGCTGGTAAGGCCTGTACCCTGTCTGCTGTGTTATCATGACTGGATCCTGATTCCCCATGTCCTAGTGAGCAGCTAGCCCTTGCTGCTCCCTGATAGAACCTACAGACTAGACTGAGGGGTACAGGGTGTCAGATCTTGGCTGATTTATATCAGAACTGAATGATCACCTGGTGATTCTTTACTTTCCCTTTTTACAAAAGGGGAGGCAAACTTGTTATTCTTTTAATACAGGTTATTCATTTTAATACAGGTATCTCAGATGCCAAAAACCCAGGTCTAAGAGCCTTGAACTTCAGTTACTCCTCTACAAATTAAATAACACTTGAGGAATATGAGGGAGTTACTATTAGGTTGCAGCCAAATGACAAAGCCAGTGACCAGACCCTTATGTGAGGTTTAGTTAACAGGAAAACTACTCAATACACTGTAAGAAACTGCTGGATGGGATAGCTAATAATGTAAGAAACTGAAAAAAGTTACAGATACAGCTGTGAGGGACGGCTTGATTTTAACAAGTGATTACAAGGGAATTAGGTCAGGAATGGTTGATCTTCACAGACAGTTGGAGGTAAGCACTGAGAGAGTCAACTCTTGCAATGCCAGCAATGACCAAGAAAAGATGCAAGTAAAATCCTAAGGATAAGGTTACCTAGGTAACRATAGCAGAAATACTGAATTTGGATATGGATGTAGCAAAACTAGGACTAGTGGGAGAAAAAGTAGCAGAAGTGAGTTGTTTATTTGAGTGGAGACTGGGTCAAAGAAAGGGAGATATCAGAGCAGCAAAAATGAGAAACAAGTTTAGAAATAGGAAAAATTATAGCAAGGTATGCAAATGATGTAACCCAGGCTTCCATGCGTGCATATGTACTTGTCAAGCAGCTCTGTGTTTAACTGCCAAGGCTGAAACGAGGCAATAAACCAAGCTCATTATTCTGACATACCCAGGTGTCAAACCTGCTTTCCTGGTCATGAAGATCAGGGAGGGGAAGCAAAATGGGTGTAGGGGAACATCTGAGACAGACAGAGCATTCTGGTATCACCATGCCAGTCCAGGCCCAAAGGCATCAGATTCTTCCCAGTCATTTCCTAATAGCGAAGCCTTGGCAGTTCTTGGGCAGCTTTTGTACATATGAAGATATACAGTATTCAACCCCCATAGCCGTTGTTCAAAGTACATTTGGAACCAATCACAGTCATAGCAACATTTCTTGATTAGTAGAATGAATCCTCATTAATTGATGTGAATCACAACAGGCTAAAATGCGAGTGTATTTTCACTGAGTGAATAAGGGGGGGGAAATAACCAATGTATATCAGAGGCAAGCTGTTTTCAGTTTGTTCTGAGGAAGTCTGACTTTCCTACTTCCCTCTCCTGACCACGTTACTGATGTGCTTTCTCTGATTTACTTATCTATAACTTTCACTATTGCCTAATATCACTTCTGATTTTTAGCCTGGGATAATTTGCTATTGTTTTATGCCTATTTGTGATTCACATCTATTTTCTTATCCATATATATATCCACTGCAACCTACAGCTCTAAGGGATTTCTCTGAAGAAAATGCAGTCCCCAGAGCAGCATTACAACCGTAGAGAATGGTGAAAATAATTCATAAAACAAGATAGTAGCTGCTACTGATGTTGTTGAGCTTTATCCTATGTTATTGAAAAGAAAATTAAGGGTAGAGTACTGTTTATTTGCCCCATAAACAGATGTACACATGCACCTCATATGCAGGTATATGGTTTCCTTGTCCATCCATTAATGTCCAACGAGGAATTTTCATTCACATCATCCTAAAGGCAATCTCATTTAGAGAGTATTACTGAAATGTAATCAATATTGCTACCAATACTGTGAAATACTTATTTCCTTAAAACCAGTTGTGTTTTCAAAGCCATGTATTTTCCATGACAGATGCTGTAAATATTTTACATGGCTATCTCTTTGATTGTCTTCAAGACTAAATTAAATCTTGTAGTCATCATACAACACTCTTCACTAGTTAAAGAACTGTAAGAGTCATGACATTAATGCTGCTATAAAATGATGCTTCCCCTCCAGTGATTTCTAAAGAAAATGGTCTAGCATGCTTCTTTGGGGCATTCCGACCTTCTGCATTATGAGCATGAGGATGGGTGGGTGAGTGGGTTTGGGATTCTTTTTTTCTCCTGTTAGAATCATAGCCTGTCATAATGCATTATTTTATGCAGAAGAAATAAGGATCTTTTTGCAACATTAACTTATATTGCAAACATTCTATTCTAATTTATTTTCACTGATTAGCTCATAATCCAGAATGCTATGACTCAGAACTGTTACATGTGAGTACTACTTTGGTACTATGTGCAGCTATAGCCCAAGTGAAGCTGTTTGTAATAATATAGCATTTGTCTCTTACTCAGTTGTACTCCAAACATTTGAGGATCCAAAATTCATGCACATTTTTCACCTTGTACCAATGTCCATGCTACATTGTCCACTGAAAAAAAAATCTTCCTGATCAATCACCTAAAAAAAATCCCATGGCAGATTGCCWGAGGAGGAATAATAAGCTTTGTACTGTGAATTAAACTTCTTTCCTCAGGGCAAAAGTATGATTTYTTTTTCCAATCAGGCCCAGCCTGTCCTTGACAGGCTAAGAATATCTCACTGCGAGAATCATTCGTAACGACAGATCCTCTTGGATCCAGCGGGCTCCCAGCCTYGCAGGACGGGGCGCACCAGCGCAGCGGGGCCGGGCTGGGGCGGGGGGAGCCCGGCCGCAGAGCAGGGCTGTTCGCTCCGGAGCCAGTCCTCAAGGAGCCCCGCCGCGCGGAGACTGCCCGCGAGGCTGCGGCCGTTAGCGAGCGAATTCAAACAAGGGCCGCGGCTACTGGCGGGGCAGTTCAAATAGAGATCGCTGCCATTGGCGGGGCCGTTCAAAGGGGCGGGGCGCTTCAGATAGGAGTCGCTGCTATTGGCGGGGCTGTTCAAAGGGGCGGGGCACTTCAAACAGAGGTCGCGGCCGTTAGCCCGGCAGTTCAAACAGAGGTCGCGGCCGTTAGCCCGGCAGTTGAAGGAGGGGCTTGACTGTTAGTGAGGCGCTTCAGGTGGCGGTGCTGGCTTTGAAGTGGCAATTCCAGCCGGGCCCTGGAGCCCGCGAAGTAGTTCAAATGGGCGCAACTGTAGATGGGGCAGTGCAAACAGCATTTATCTGCTATTGGACAGCTCAAATTCAAGGCTGACTCGTGGCAGGCACCCTAATACACTCTGAAAGGGCAATATGGCACGATGCAAGCAGTCCGGGAGAGTTCTAGGGTGCACTGAAGACGTTTTCTTGAGGCAAGTGACTGATAAACRAATGAGGGGAGATGCTCCGTTGCATCTGTTACAGCAAAGAAGAGCTGTTGAATGATGTAAAGGGTAAGGGCAGCTTTGGTTGCAGTGCCCATGAGAGTGTTTTGTAGTTTCAGATCCTCAGAGGAAAAAGTAAGATAAACAGCGGAATTACACCTCTGGGTTTTGGAGGAACAATTTCTGGCGTGTTCAGGATCTATTTGGCAGGGTCCTGTAGGAAGCTCCCCTGGAAAGCAAAGGGGCCCAAAGGAGGTGGCTAATCTTCCAGGACAGCCTTCTTAGAGCACAAAACCAGTCCATAACAATGTGCAAAGAGTCAAACAAATGTGGCAGAAGACTATGTGGGTGAATACGGAATTCCTGACTGAGCTCCAACAGAAACTTGGTGAGTTCTGATTAGATGTTAGAAAAAAATATATATCATGAGGATGGTTAAATACTGGAACAAATTACCTAGAGAGGTCGTGGAACCTCTGGCCGTGAGGTCAAGACTCATGTGGACACGGCCCAGAGCAACTTGATCTAATTAGACCTTTTCTGAGCAGGGATTTGGACTAGATGACCTGTGGATGATCTCCAATCTAAACTATGATTCTATGACTCTGACTTTTCTTGGTGATATGGGTACAGTTGTCAATGACTATTTCTTGAACAGTAATGACTCTCACTTAAAATCACTACCAAAAAGAATACAAGTGCTGAAAGGTAATACTGAAAAGGGCATTGTTTGCAACAGTTTTTAGAGTAAAAATTGTCTATTGCAAGCTTGAAATGCATGGGTTTCCCTTAGAACACACAGAATATGGGTGAACTTTCCAAGTTGGGAAACAATGCTTTTGAATGCTAGRAATAAGTTTGTGGGATATTTTCAAAATATGTTAGAGCTTGAAATACTTTAGAGAAAGCAGATAAGAAGGTGTCAGCTTATATGAATCTTATTTGAATCTTTGAGCAAAAGAACTATGGATTACTGTAAACAATATTTATATGTTATTACTATGTGTGCAGCATGTTAATATTCTTGATGCTGTATAAATACAAAGRGCTTAGAGAGTGACGTCATACCTCAAGAATCAGGTCAACTGCAGAGGAGGGCATCTGCAACGATTTTCTTGAGGCCTAACAGGAGTTCTTGTTCGTGCAAGTTGAGACGCAAAAAATCAGGATAGTAGGCTTGAGGCTTCCCCTGAGAATCAACTGCATTATAGTCAAAAAAAAAAAAAAAAAAAAAAAAAAAAAGTACTCTTGATCTCTTTACTGAAGAGGAGGGTCTGAAATGTAAGCCATATGAATTATCGTTGTTTGAGAAGAGACATACAACACAGAGAATTAAAAAGAGATGACTGCATAGAATGGAAAAGAGCACTCTTTCACACCTGATAACTATTCCTTGGGGACACGAGATGTGGCAGGGAGAATATACCAGTTTATAGCCATGCAGGATGTTCAGTGTCATGCATTTGGCCAGTGGATCCCATCACAGTTTTTACACATCAATTTCTGTGGCAAGGATGAGGGAGTAATATCCCTTTCGAGGTAATGAGTTGTAGGCTCACAATGGGAGTCACTGAATGGTAAATGTATATTGACCTGCAGCTGCCTTCTTCCCTTCTCTATCTTTAGAGTCTGTGCTGGTGAAATATCCTAATAGCCTTACAGATGACAATAGCAAAGCTACAAAGTATTTGGATATAACATTTGAAGGAATGATATCCATACCTTGAATTCAAGACTTGCCTTCTTCTAATTGGTGGTTGCAATTTATCCCTTCAGTAGGAAGAGCATCTGCTGTGATAGTGGTATGGGTTCCCTGAGGACAGTGTTCTGGCATCACAGAAAGAATGCCAGTAGCACAAGGCCTCCACATTCTGTGACTGCTCTTGATTATCTGTGGCAAACAGCTAAAGATGGTACCTGACATGACTATCAAAGGAGGTATTAGTGTTAAAACTGTGACTGTCTAAGGCATAATTTCTATTTCTGGCAAACAAATGGGAAATGTCACCTGGATTCCAACAGTAATATGGGGCTTACTGTCCATTTCTTCCACATAATGTACTAGAATTCARCTTGTTTACTTCTGTGTGTCAGTGGTCCACACAGGGCTCAGATTTTTTTAAAGTGGGCCAYGTCTCAGGTTTTGGCCTGAGTGTGTAATTCAATTCAAAATAAATGCAACAAGAAGCTAAGAGTAAAGAACATGTGATATGTCAAAACAGTATTTGGCAAAACAAGTTGAATCCACCTTTTTGAGGACAGGAAGGTTTTGTAAGGCAAGATGTTTTTTGATAGCAGCATGAAAGAGTAAACAGCAAGCACAAACAGCAACAGAAGAATCTGGAAAAGATACAGTAGTGGGATAATTATTTTGAGGTGAGATGAACAAAAGCAGCAGTTTATTCTTGTCTTACACACGTGGCACAACATACAGAACCAGCACAAAAAAACTTACAAAACCTCGTACACCATGCTTCCTCTCGAATAGGTTCTATTAAGTTACAACATCATAACAAATCAGGTATTTAGTTACAACAGGTTTCTGGACATGGATAGTCTCCCATACATGGAGTTGTTATTTTTGTAAGCTACTTAGACAAACATTATTGTTTTTTTACATGTTTAATACAGTACAGTATCCTTAACAGAGTTCAAGATATTCACAATGAGAATTGAATACTCTATAAAACAGCAGAATTTCTCATSTGAGGACAGGTCTACATTCATTCCTGCCTTGTCTGGTTTACAGATGTGTTACAAGTCTTCTTTACTCCACTTTTCAAGCTAAACAATGTTTTAAATAAAAAAACAAAACTCTATTTACATTTTTTTTCAATTTAATAAAAATTTGTTTGTTCCCTCTCCTCTTCCTACCCCCCACCCCCACAAACAACTGCCATTTAGCTGGTAGAAATATTAACCGTCAGGCTGCTATAGACACTTGAAAAAAAAAAAATTGACAACATCTTGTTGGATGGCAAAATGAAAGATGGTCACAGCCCATGATTAATTCAAAACATCTTTTTTTTCTACTGGATATAAGAATTTGTGTCCACTGAAGACAGATGACTCCTGCCATCTGTTTTTYAGAGATAATGTACTACTTATGTGCCAATATATAAAACCTCATTTTTTTTTTTTAAGTACAAGCTGTCCTACTCCCTTTGTTACAATTACTAGTAAGGAAAGAACTTACACTCAAGTGATTGCACCAACTCTGGCCTTATGGTACTGGCTTAAACCCTTCCAATCTCCATTAGAGAACAGTTCCCTCCCTTTATCCGTGGTCCCATTGATATTGCTGGGTTGATTAATAAGAAAGGTTTTATTCTGATTGCATTTCAAACCTCACTGAAGCCTTTAACTTCRTAGCTTTGGGTTAGATCTACTTGAATGAGACTGGCAAACTCTAGCCCTTAAGCAGTTAGTCAGCGTTCTAAAGAAATAAGTGAAAAAGACCTTTCTCCTGTACACATATAATATCCGTCTTTTTTTTTTTTTTTTACATTGAGCATTATCATAAAAAGCATGTTTATGTTATTTTGAAAATGTATTTTTACAGAACTTTATAAACCCTATTATATCAAACACATTCTCAAAAACTGAAGAAATTACTGACACAAAACCTGAAAGAGCTTCAGTAGAATTCTTCCAGTGCTATACTTGCATATTTCATATTCCAGTGTCCTTTACTGCAAATGTTATTTGGCCATATGAGAACAGATAAAGTCAACAACAAAGCTTCAACAGTTTACAGTAAGACCTGGATCTGCTGTTTAATGCGACTGACTAATTTAATATCCAATGTCTTCCTTTTACTGGTAGGCCTGTTCTGTTACCTTCAGTCACACAGAGCAATCCCTTAATTCCCAGACAGTCTCATTCACTTCGGTAGTATTACATGTGCAAAAAATACATAAGCAAAAATACTGAAAACTGTTTTTGCACTTTTGAAATCTTTGTTTTTTCCACAGCTATCATTTTTATAGTCTTCTTTATATAAATTCTAATTGAAAATGACATAAGACTAATATTTGCAAACATTTCTGTATCAGAAATCAATGTACAAACTTTAGGAAGTAATTTGCTTTTACTTGTGCTATAGTTATGACAACCTAAAAATGTATCTAGTGTAAGCAAGGGTAAATTTCACAGGCCTAAATGTTTTATTTCAATATTTACGTATGTTACACTTTATAGTACCCCAACCTGGTACAGTTTAAGAAAGCTAATACGTACATATGTCACATTAACTGGAAGTCATGATATTTTCCCCTATCACCATCAGTTTTCAGTACAATCCATAATGGACATTTATGCAAGTGATCTAAGTGAAATGAATTTTTCAAGTAGTTCACCTAACATAATATTGCATGGATTATAATGTGAGCTTGGGTTCCTATCCTGCAAAATTTTAGAAATGCATTAAACTTCGTATGTTGGGAGTGGTTTTATTGACAGTAGTAAGACTATTCACAGTTCAGGAAGCTGAACARCAGAATAAGATAAGAAAAGGAGGAAAAACTTTCCTTTAAATATTACTAAACTGCTTAAAATATAATTGGTGAAAGATCATTAACTGTAGTGTTATGTATGTGTCATCATCTCAATATAAATGTTTTCTCTTTAAAAGTATCAGCTTTTTCAGAGAAAAAAAATGCAAGCCATACTTAAATCCCAAATTCTAATCATACTGTATCATGAGTAGTAACCCATAAAGGAGCCCTTTGACAAAACAATGTATGTTAACTTGCTCACTGATTTTTAGAATGTATCTACTTCAGTCACTGTAATAAAACTCCATGTTAAATATATACATATTAAAAAATCCAGGTGTAAATAATTATACAGTATTTCCACACACAGAACAACTAGTTTCACATGATGTGATATGTAAGCAAATGAGTGAAAATCTTTTCAGTCTTTGGGATGACCAAAGTATAAGTAACCAAAACTTATAAATAATGATTGAATTTTCATAAGAGAAGGTTTCTGATGGAGGAGTAGAAGGAATTCTCTCCTGCTTGCCTTCATACCTGATGGTTTTTATAGAGTCAGACCCTTCCCCCAATAGACCACATTTTTTTTTTAGATCCAGCAATATATATTAATGAGATTATCTTCTTCTGTATAACAGTACTAATAAGCTTTCCAGTGACTTATTCAAAAAAAAAGGCTCTTTTTATTGAAGTGTAGGGCTATGTAAACTCCAGAAGAATAAGAATCTCTGATCAAATTATGTTAAAGTCTAATGAAATAGAAATTCCTTTATTTAATGTGAAAATTTAGCTACCTTCTGTTCTGATAATTCAATCCAGTCTTTACCCAAAAAAAAGTCTTGTAGTTACAAGCCTGTAATTATACATAGCAAAGAAAGGAAACTGCTCCTTGCCTATGGAAATATATATAGGTTTTTAAGTTCTAACCACCTCTAAGCTGCTAACCATCACACAGCATATGCCATTTGGCAATTTGTCTCCTAGGATATTCACAAATTTCCTTCCAGTGCTCTCCAGCTGTTCCTTCTGCTGAAGATCCCAAGGTTAACCGGCCAATGACCTCATTCCTTGACCCCCTGTCTGAATCTAAAACCAAAAATTCAATGCTGATATCATCAAGGCCCTCACAAGGAATGTCAAAGACAAACAATTCATTGAACACTGCATTGGGGGTRCATTTCTTCACATGAGTTTTCTTTTTAGAAATTCTTTTCTTAGCATGGTACAGGTTCACTTTGACATAAGGATCTGCAATGACAAGAAAAAGAACATGCATCTGTTATTGCATACTGTCCTTCAGAATTTCATCAATCTAGTTAAACTTCATAATATACCAGCGTAATTGTATCACAATGAGGAGTTGTTTCAAGTTATAAAAGATGATTCATCTCATCTAACTTGGTGGTTACATCTCAGTCAGTCCCTTTAACCTCCTTTATAGTAACCAAAAATGTAATCAGTATAATCAGTGTGGTTTATGGCATAATTCATCTGACCAAATGCAGGTGTCTGCTTCAGGATGACATTAATCCTCCCTGCTAGTCCATTAACTTGAATGATTACGTCATCACTGCATATAAAGACGGTCTGAAAGTATACCAAATTCTAATAGACTGTCAAATATCTGTAGTTACATATTTAYATGTAATAGAAATCTACTTTTCACACTTATTCTACAAGTAAGRGATAATCATTAGGATTAAAAAGACATATGCAAAGAAGAGCTTAGGAAAGATTGGTTCTGTGCTGGAAGGATGGATAAAAAGATGCTATTTGTTTCTGTTGCAGCTCTAGCAAAGTCAGTTAGCTTGATTAAATTGTTCCCACTATATTTTATTGAGTAAATGTAACACTTCAAACATAGGGCTATACTTGTTGATATGATTATCTACCTGACTTTATGAATGTGCTGTACTATTGAACTGGGGAAGAGAAGGGAAAAGTCCATTTTTTTCAGCTGTATTAAACAGCTTTGAGTATTTATGCTTGTTGGATTTTTTTTACCGTTGCAAGACTCCTTTTCTGCCATCTTCAGTGATGGCTGTACTTTTTCCTTCAGAGGAATTGTTCTAAGGCTAGAGAACACTTTAAAAATCATCCCTTTCAAATACATTGGCATTTATTTCAGTGCAAGTATTTCCAAATTCTTATGGTCCAAAGGTGCAATGCAAACCATTCTTTACTGAAGCCTGTCGAATGAGATATTCCATGCTAACAATCAACTAATTAATATCAGGCACAATTGAGTATCAAAAAAAGAGTGAATTAAAAATTAAAGTTGAATCGTATTTTAAAACACTGTGCTAAAGTTATTCAACTGAAGTGGTCAGATGATAACTTTTTTTTTTAATTTCCTTGGACTAACAATATTTTGAAAGACATAATGTATAATAGAATATAGTTTCACTCATGTACTCTATACTTGTTATAAAAAAAACTTTTAAAATATAATGTATATGTAATTAATGTATTTATTGCCTTG
The DNA here is from genome assembly GCF_003343005.1 of Rhea americana. Classification (NCBI taxonomy): domain Eukaryota; kingdom Metazoa; phylum Chordata; class Aves; order Rheiformes; family Rheidae; genus Rhea; species Rhea americana. Next base: position 3,791,676 of record NW_028186901.1, read on the forward strand.
GAATGAATGCATGCCACATGAATATTAAAAGTATCAAAATTAGTATCTATCAGTGGATACATGCTGTTGTTCATTTCTATTTAAATGACTATTTCTGACTGTTACTTCTGGCCACATAATAGATAAAGCCAGGATGTTCCTCTTGATTTTTTTAGATCTGTTAAGACACCTTGAAAACAATGATCAACGAAACCAGTGAAGTTTTGGTGAAGTAAAAGTGGTGAATGGAGTAGCCTCAGAGTGAAAAAGCTCCCATCTTCCAAAGGAGACTCAGCTAAGCAATTGTTTAGCTGACCATGCAGGGTCATTCAAGCATAGGACCTCCATTTCACCCTCTTCCTTATCCAAGATTTATGTGGGGCTGAAGGGAAAGTCACAGTCACAGAAAGTCACAGGATAAGGACAGTCACAAATGCAGTATGTTACTGGCACCCGAATATCTACTGAGTCTGGACTAGCTCTTGATCAGCAAATAATGAAGAACCGTGTAAATGAACTGAGTGTCCAGGTGTAATACGACTTCTTATATCTCTTAGAAATATTTACTCCTATTGTAGGTAATAAGGTTGGACTGAAGGAAGACAAAAGAGCAAGTAGAATTTGTAAGTTTACTCACAACAGGGACTGTAAAGCAAACGTGTAGTTTGAGTGTGTTATAAGGTCTGGGTAGCTGCTGAGACAAGGAGGGCCTTTGTCTTCAAAGCAAGCTATTTTCTCACCAGGGTGGACCTCAGTCGGACTTAATCAATTGAGATCATCTTGCTGTCATGCTGTCTTCATGAAAGACACTGTCTGCTATTACTTTGGGGTTGGCCATTGAAAGGAATTAAAAGGATGTGTGCTCACTTATAATGCAGTAAACTTTTGGGCTCCATTTATCTACTTTCTCCTTGTGATATGAGAATGAAACTGAGATCAAAAGGGGGAATTCAGTGAAGCTCCACCATGTAAATGGGAATTGTCTCTAACTTTGTTGTAGCAGATCCATGATTGATTAGCCTTCTAGATAAATTGTGTTATCACTCAATATAACAGGTAGAGAGGTTATATTATTGGCTGTAGCAATTTATGATTCAGTAGTTACCAAAACTACTTTCTCCAGGCTTCTTTCAAAAAAATCCTGAGAGGTGAAAGAATATTGTATCAACAGCACATGTACTATTGTCTGGATAGTACTTTGTTAGGTACTATTCTTTTCTGGTGCATTTGTTTGTTCTCAGTTAATATATTGCATTTTAAATTTTATTCTGTTACTATGCTATTTAGCTAAACATTAATGTGCACTTAAATACAGTTCTAGTATTGGCTTCAAAGAGAGTTGCACTGAATGCAAAATGGTCCAAGATCAGGAGAAGAGTGCAAAAATTGCTCCTCCATAGTGCACCACAAGCACCATTCTTAATAAAGCACAGGTATCATGTTAGAGCTTGCTTCCAACACTAGGATAATTCACCTTTTAACATTGCCAAATAAATGTTACTGCTCAATGGACCAAACTCAGGACAGTAATAATAATGCCTTCTAGTAATAATAAACTGAATTTTTGTCATAAATAAAAGCTTTTATTATTTGCCAACATCATCCCATACTTATGGCAGATGGATTTTGTTCAAGAGAGTGATAAAATTCGGTGGTTTCCACTGCTAATAGATGCCTTGATTTTTTATCCTATAATTGAAGATCAAATCTGTAAAATATATAACCTGGAAATTAAAGCATTGACCTAGATGTGAATAAAATGAATAGACTGCAAATAATAGAAGCACCAAAACACATTTCCTGCATTTCTAGGCTATTTTTAATCATTGAAATGCCACATTTCAGCTGTCTCTGGTCTGTTTACTTTACATTCTTAAGGGCACATTCATTAGTGAAACCATTACCTGATAATCCTGACACATCAGATTTAGGTAGATGCCTGGCTTTTAAAACAACCACAGTTAGTGTGTTTGTTGTAGACTGATAACAGAGAGAGATCAATAATTCTCCACGCCCAGATGATTTCTGAGGAGGTGAAAGAAAAAAAGAAAGAAGAAAGCAATTATAYTGAAGAAGCTTGAAACTGGAATTAAGAATAAGATTTTTTTTTTAATTTCACAAAATTGTATAACCTTAGTTAATGTGAAAGGATATAATTTATGGAGCTATGCTGCTTTACATAGCATTATCTCTCTGTACTGTTGTTATGTAACTATTCTTATGGTTCACTAGTAGACTGAGCAAAAATACATAAATAAATAAATAAAGTGAAAAATGTGGTTTAATATAACATCACTAGTTTCACAGATGAAAAAATAAATCCTAGATCTGGGGAACAATCTCAGTGAAAGGAAAAGATCTTAAGCAAAACTAAATTCTGTAAAAGACACATTAAAAGTTGAATAGAGATAATACACAAAAATCTTCAATAAATTTTTTTTAACCAAGAAGGATTCAAACTATTACCGAAGTATCATCCTTAACACTGTCTAAAGGACTAGAATATAAATAGGATAAAGATGAAATCAAAGACTTTCTGTATAATTATTGGATTTGAATTTGCAAAAATAATAGACTTATTTCACAAAAAGGAAGAAGACGGGAAGCAAAGAGAAACAGTACTTTATATATTAGAAAACTTAATAAGATACCAAAAAAAAAAAAATCAGTGACATAGTTATAGTTGTAATAGAATTGAAAAATACCAATATTAGTTATAGGTATGTTGTCTGGTAGACATTTATTTGATTTGGCAGCATGCTTGGTCTTTGAAAACAATCAGATTGAAAGTCAATACACATTCCACTTTCTTAGTAGAGATTAAGAGATGTATGTGTGATGCGTGAGCATTATGTGGTTCAGCTGTGATTGTTGTAAATGGTCTACTTTCTGAAAATGATAGGAATTATTTTAGCCCAGTGAAGTCAGTACGTTTTACCTCCAACTTCAGTGAGGCTTTGGCTTCTGCCATATCTTACTGTCCTTAGTGGAGCTGCCGCTTGTGTCACAATTCTTGAGAAAGAGGCAGTAACAGCACAGAAAGAAACAGTGTACTACACCAACAGTAATGTTTCTATTAGGTTCCAATACCATAACTAAAGAACACCTGTATTCTTTAAGAACCTGCTACAAAATCTATGGAGTTAAAAGTTTACCTTGACTTTAATAACCCTTGAGAAAGAATAATTTCAAACAGAAAAGAGGAGGGAGAAAGGGGCAATAATACACAAATCTTTGCATTCTTTCCTTTTAAAGCAAATTCTTGTGGATTGAGGCCTCTTGGCCTGATGTAAATGGGTCCACTCAAACCTACTGGGCCAGCTGAACAAGGAAGAAGTTTAAGGTATTAGTAATTTCTTGTAGTATGCTTACTGTAATGCTCTTTTATTACATTTGTTATGAAAACATTATTATTAACTTATTCCCTTTTCTTTCTAAGCTGCTGGCAGAATTACACAAGAATGATAGCTAAAACTAGCATAATACTTTTAAAGATCAAATAAAAACATGTTACCCTAACATTTCTTTTGATGATCTCTCTGTCCATTAGCATCCTGCCTTCTGACAATTCAATTCCTGCGAGGGGAATGAGGACTTCTCCAATTACATCATCTCTGGAAAACCTGTCAAAGCTCAAGATCATAAAGTGAAGTGTTAAGTCTTGGATTTGGCTGTAGGGGATCCCGTAAAATGTGAAGGTCTCATCAAAAGCTGGATCTAAGGTTTTTCTCAGCACTCTGGTTTTCACCTTGTGCTTCTTCTCAGGCAGGATTGTCATTTTGATATAGGGATCAGAAGTCATTGACTGTTCATCCATTGCTGGCAGTCCACGTGCTTCTTTGATATTCACTACAAATGCCTTTTTCTCAAAGTTGTACTCTAAGGAGAAAAAGAGAGTTCCTAGTTTCTCTTGTTTTTCTTCAGATGACAGGGATGTGGTGGATTTTAAACTATCAGGGGATACAGAATCTTTCTTTCTTTCTGCAAAGTGTTTTGGAGACAAGTTTTCAAGATCTGGAGAGCTCTGGATTTTCGGGGTTGTTTTGGGGAAGTTGCCATTTAAATCTCTCTTCTCCAGGTCAAGATGGAGGGAATTCTTTGGCATCACTGATTTGTTCTTTGTTTCACTTTTCTCATCTGCTCCAAACTTCTTCTTGCTGTTGAGATTTTCAGGGTAAATGTCAACCCCCTTCAGAACATGAACAAATTTGTATGGAGGGGTCTTATTGGATTTTGAAGATTTACGCTGGCAGCAGATCCACGCAAAAAGGGAGACAGAGAAGACAAGGCCAAATGCACTAAAGATCCCAACCACTGTAGGAATTTCATCTGCAAATTAAATAAATAGCAACAAACACATAAGTAGCAGTGTCTTGGGCTCCATGTGATACTTAATAAAATAATAATTTAATGAAACGAATTGATATGAGATAGTAGCAGCAGCAGGGCTGACAGACTGAAAATGCTTTGCATTGTACATATTGCTCGCCACCTGCAGGCATAAATGTGCAGTCCCCATGCTAAGGCACACTTATGTTAGTACTTTTCCATACACAGTGTGACTGGAAGGAAAATCCTATTCCTGTCCTAATAGTAATAAGCATTAGTAATTGCTCGAAAATCACTCATCGCTCTATGTTTCTGACTTTATGTGGAACAATTTTGTCTGAGTGAGTAATGACAGTTTCATCAGAAGGCTTCAGGTTTGAGTTTATGGATCTTTATTGGTTAGATAAAACAGATTCTGAAATACATATTACTTATAGATCCATCATCTACTTTTCACACTGCTTCCTAGAACACTTTGTACACACAATTAACTCATTTTTTATGGTCTGATTCTATAATTGCCTGGAGGTATTTCTTGAAAGAATGGAGTTTAAGAGGAGGTTATAGCACTCAACAGTTTCAGTGGGATTTTCAATACTTTGCGGGAGGATGCTGATGAAGAAAATTTAGAATAATTATTCTAAATTGTGTCTTTTACAGATGGATGTAACATTGGGCAGTCACATGTAAATCCAAAGCTGAAAAAACTCGTTAGTGTATCGTTGATACCTACTAAGCTTTGAATCTAAAAAACTATAAATCAAAGCTATGAGAAGTTTACAGGAAGGGTCACTACTTTTTAGGAATATATTAGAAACACATTAGAAAATATTTTTCTTGTTGTTACCGTGAATCCTATACTTGAAAGCTGCATTAAGAGAAAGCCATGCAAGTGTTACAACCTCAGTTGTCATGTGGATACAATAGTTACATAGATAGTATCATTAGCCCCTCACAACCATACATTGAAGGGGCAAATGTGCTCAACTAATTGGAAATCCAATTTCGCCCATAAGTAACATTAGTGAGTTTAAACATCCCACAATGTAACAATCAAAGCTAAATCCTTTTTCCCTGCACCCAGTGGAAGACTAGTAGAATATTAATAGAATGACATTGTTTATGCATAAAGGCAATTGTGTAACAGTTCTGGTTCTCTGGCAAATAATTAGCAGATCTTTCTGGATGAGAATAACAGCACTATCCCCTCCCCACGTATGACTAAATCAGTTTCATCTACGTAAAACCTAGCCAGATGGACATGCAGCCACCATACCTTTGCTTTTTAGTGGAATGATTACTATATATATATATATATATATATATATATATATATGTTTATGTATATACAAAAAAAATCAAATCAAAGTAGGACATAATGTTCCTAGCACATAAAGGATCAGGCCTGCCTGTTAATTTCATCAAACAATAACCATGTCATTTTCCCTTTGCCTTCAAGCTGTATCATTCTACGTACTTAACTGTAAGAACTCAGTGGCGTGATTGAAAATTATATACATAACCAAAATATTTTTTTCTAAGTTAAGCACGTGGCTCTGAGTTTCATGAATTCCCTGGGCTGCAGAAATTTAAATCTACATGGTAGAAACATAGAAAACAAGAAGTAATTGAAAATTAATCGGAATACTTTAAATAGCTTGAAGTATGATTTGCACATTTTCAATACTATTTAGTGAGATAACATTTTGACTTTTTGTAGTGATKAAATTATGCTGTATTTTAATTCTACAGCTACTAAAAGCAGTGGTAGGATCGATTTAGTATTTACAATGTTAATTCCCTTTAAGAAAGTAATTAGATCAGCATGATGTTACTAATGTAGTTAGAAACATCAAGTGGGTGGGGTAGTAAAGAAGATGTAATGGTAACTCAAATGATTTCACATTTACAACTAGTTATGTTACAACCTGAATTTCCTGCTGTTGTCATAAGGCAAGTCAACTGGTTAGTCATTCAAGATATGTATTAATAGGAAACACTATCTATTGATCCTGGAGTGAATTGTTATTTCAGTTACATGATGTAAATCTGGAGTTACTTCACTTAGGTCAGTGGAATGATACTTGAAGCACTGCTGAAGCAAACAAAATCTTGGCTAGAGTCAATATTTGTAAAGGAAGTACAGAAACATTTCTACTTATTTTTTTTCTGCATAAAGTTTTAGATATAGATACAGATACATTAGAAATGCACATATATGACTGCTTCTGAAACTTTCTATATCACCTACATTCAGTGGTTAGAACAGACTCAACTGAAAAGTTCATTGTTATCATTTCTATTTTCAGCAAACCCAGATAATGAAATGCAGCTGATGATTAGAAAAAAAAAAAAAAAAAAAAAAAAAAAAAAAAAGTGGGATCCTGTATTTTCGTATTCCTAGCAAGGTCCTTAGCAAGGCTACATTGTACTTTGATTTACAGTTCACAAGTCTTCTCTACAATAAGAATAAAGGAATGACAGTTATTTGAAAAATGGCTTGAACAAACATTTTTCTCTGTGCCTCGAGATGTATTTGCATCATTTAACTCTGAAGCCACATTATTTTAATCAGAGACAGAATAAACAACCCCGAATCTCCTTGATCCAGAAACACACTCACACAGACGTTTTCCTTTCTCCCAGTGTGTTACAGTGGGGTAGGAGTGGGAGCTAAGGGGAGAAAGAGAGAGGGAAAGGRAAGAAAGCAAATTCACACAACTTCTGGGATCAAAGAGAGCTGGCAGAAATGCGGCTCCTCCAAACACGCTACGTGCTGGGAGGCGCTGGGCTGGCTCAGCAGAGACTGCGTGCGGGCACTTCGCCTGGGGAGAGGCGGCAGCCCCGCGGCGGGGAGTTGGGGCCGGGACGCGCTTACCGAACTGCTGCTGGCTGGCCGCGATTGGAGCCATGTTGGCGGCGTGCGCTGTCCGGGGTGCTGGAGCCGCTCTCCGGGGTGCTGGGGACTCTCTCCGGGGTGCTGGAGCCGCTGTCCCGGGTGCTGGGGCCACTGTCCGGGGAGCGGGAGCTGCTGTCCGGGGAGCGGGAGCCGCTGCCCGGGGTGCCGAGCGCCCCACCTGCGGTATGGGAGCCGCTGCCTGGGGTGCCGAGCGCCCTGCCCGCTGTGGCTAAAGCGCTGGCTTGGTGTCCCCCGGCTCTTCGCTCTCACAGCGCCCGGACAGCCGTCTTTTCCAGGGTGTTTTTTTTTTTTTTAAAAAAAAAAAAAGAAAAAAAAAAGCAAAACAAAACCCGGAGACACGAGCGGTGGGGAAGGTGGAGGAGGAGGCTGCGAGGGGGCTGGAGGAGAGAGGGGGAGGGGAAGCTTCGGTCCTCCCCTTTGCACACTGATTTGCAACCCCCTTCCTGTTTTGGCTCTTCTGAGTAGCTCCGCTCCGAGGCTGAAGACGTGGTTGAAACCCAAATTGACGCAATCCTGACGCTACAGGGCTGAAATCAGCACCTTTCCCACCTCCCATCCCCCCCTCCCCAACCACCACACCCTCTTTCTTCCCTCACATACCCCTCCCTCTCCCTTTCTGGGGAATGAACACACACTCATCGATTATTTTAACTGCCCTGCTGCAGGATATGAGCTCCCACCCTCCATCGGACACAGACAGGGGAATGCTAATGTCTCTGATTCAATGCACCTTGTGTAATACATGGGTGTGTCTGTTTTGCTGGGATAGGATTTATTTATTTATTTATTTGTCTATGAGCTGGCCAGGCTACAATGATGTGAAGGAGATGCCAACTCAGATGGTCCAGACACCTTGGCTCCAGCAGCAAGGCACACATTTCTCCTATGACTGACGTGATTCACTTATTGGATTTGACTCATGAAAACTCTTGACGTGTCTTCTCCCTGTCCCTCCTCCTTGCCCACTCCCCCCCCCTTAAAAAAAAAACCTCTCAGTCCTCATTTTGCATTTTTTTTCTCTATTCTATTCTCTTTCCTACTGGTCTGGAGAAGAGCTGAATCTGCATGGATCCTTCTGGATCCTACCAGGTTTGCATGTCTGTCTCCTGGTCTGAACTAAGAACACGGTGGGGGGGGGGGAAGGACAGGCAGGAGGATGGGGAAACAGAACAAGAAAGTAGTACTGCCTTTAACTAGAACTGCTAAAGCATATAAAACCCCAAGCCAAATCCTGGAGCAACAGAACTGCAAAAGCCAGCACCTGGCATCTATCTCCTTCTGGATTCAGAAGGAATCTTAGCAGCCAAGTTTGGAGCCCACATGCTAATTCTTCTGTGTAAATGGGAAACAGGTGTTGTTTCTCTACTAAATAACAAAATCTAGATGCATGCATAGTCTGGCACGACCCTGCAACATACACGGGCCATTTGGAAGCTAGTGTGTTTTGGCCCCCTTGAAAACATGGTCTTGCTTCACAGTGGAGCCACCAAAGCTTCTTAGATTTTAGCAAAAWTAAAAATGAGAAGGCCAAGGAATTATGGCAAATTAGAGTCTAAACACAGCTGAGTAAAATGTCTAGCTAGTCCTGAGAGTTGAAAACCTATTGGCTAAAATTGATTATATTTGTCTGTTTCTGTTACACCTTCAACAGCTTGGCCTTGGTATGCAAATACACAACTCTTCCATGAGCAGCCATATCTGTTACCCTGGTTCTGTTTGCATCCCATTCCATGTAATAGAAAAAAAACAGAGAATACCTTGCTACCACTGCTGCTCTTACAAACACCTGGATTCCAATGAACTCAGGTTTTGGAAGTCTGGAGAAACTATTATTTGGCTCTTGTATGTGTTTTGGCAGCATAATTTGGGTTGGGTTTACATATTGTCACCAATCCAGACAAATCTGGCTCAACTTCTTTCTCTTTCCTTTTGCTAGTTCTCCCTTCCCCCCAGCTCTGAAATGCATTTCCTTTTCTCTGTCCAAAATCCAGCCTTGCTCAGAATGTGCGTCAACAGAAAGTAATTACATCTGATTTTAGTCAACCTTCCAGATATTCAAGCCTCTAGACATGATTGAAATATACAAGATCCTTAAACAAATTTAACATTAAACGTATTTAACTGGGATATCTAAACTATTTGAAGCTGTTGGTGGATCAGGACTTTGAACACAGTGGACCAGCAATTAGTGTATGTGGTGCTGTATGTATCCTGGCTGAGCTTTCTATTTAAAAGAAAAAAAAAAAGGACATTTTATTGGAGTACTGTGGTGARCCTACATATGTTGACACTGGAAACATTATCAATAGGTTGCAGAAGTTTTTGTTTCATTTTGTTTTGAATAAAATGCAGAGGATTCTTTGTTGATGTATATAAAATTTATGGAGCACATGGAAATATGGCAATGATTACTTTAGGTTTTATTCTCTCTAGTTTATCAGAAGTACCAAGGATGCATAACATAGAAAGCTTCTGTACAATTTGCATGTCTTTATATAGTGCCATTTCCTTCAGCCTTCAGGCTCTATTTTTCTTGTAACAATGCTTGTGAAACTGGAAAATATGCTTTTTCCTTTTTCTAAAATTTCTAATAGTTCAATCTGGTTGAGAAATCTGTTGCACTGGRTGTTGTACAAACGTAGAGTACTTCCTTTCATCTCTGTTCTACATATATGTAGCTCTTTAAAGTACTATAGAAGAGGTTTCATGATACAAGTTCCCTGTATTTAGGAGCTTGGAGCTGCAAGACTGTGTATATACATAAGCATGTGAAAGCATGTATTCAGGTATGCAAATGAATGATTTTATCTCTGTTGCAGTGATCAGTGAAATAGAAAATAACTTTTTTTACGTCACTCATGAACATCCTATGTTTAATTACATGACTCCACTTAATGGAACAGAGCGCACATCACAGAAAATACTCAAGGAGAGGAGGAGCACATGATGCTGGCGCGTCTCGAGACAGACGCGCTGTCTGCTCCCTGTGTTATGCAAGCACCATCTAGTGTACAACTTGGACCCATCAGCCTCAAAGGACTAGCATACACACATGTAGCTAGCAGAAACACAGCCAACTCACTGCTTCTGCATTACACTTCTGACAAATGGCCAGAGGGAAAAAGTCATCATGTGGACTCTCTGTGTTTTTTAACTAATTAAATAACTATCTTTTAGTTCAGTCCCATCCAATAAAATTACTCTTCTTCTTCATGGTTACACATTGTTAGTATTTGCCTCTGTACTAAGGAAGCATCCTGGATATTTCAGCAAAACTTCACATAATTTGCACAAGACTCTTTGACAGAAACTTGGACTAAAAACTTACTGTTCAGAGAATTTTCCCTTAATTTTCCTGGCAAACAAAATAAAATCATCTCAAGCACTTTTACCTCGGAGACAGAACATTAAAAGGAGCTGGTTGACATCTTTTCTGCCCTGAGTTGAAATGGATGGTCTACAAAATATATGTATAATATAGCTGACAGTATCATAAAGCCTTGTGTGGTCTAAAATCCAGATTACCAATGTACATGCATGTGCAGAGCACCCTCCTGCTACTCGGAGAAAGGGAGGGTGGTTGCTAAGCAACAGAGTCCATACACTTTCCAAAGCACATAGGCCTCAAATAAGTGGATAGGGCTGGAAAAGATGGTCCCTCACCTGCAAATGAACTGTCATCATTTTTTGGATTCAAAAGCCTATCTGTGAAGAAAACCTAATTCTCTCCCTTTAAAGAAGAAAAAAAAAGTTATTCTAAGCAAGATTTTTTTTACAAAGTCAACCAACATTTAAAAATGAAACTCAGTGATTTATATGTATGAGGTGAAGCTGGTAAAACAGCCCTTTTCTATCTCTGTGAAATGCTTCCCTGGAGCTTAGAGAGAGTTTCACRTTTTCAAAAATAGCATCTAATTTTGAGTTCTATAATTGCCAGGTGCCAAACTACCAACATTAATTAATACTATTCAGCACCTCTGAAAATCAATCCCTCCAGTCATGTTTGCAAAATAAAACCTTAGAAAGAACACAGATTTAAGGTCCCTGGTTCTGTGAAGTTTAGAGCATTCACCACTTGAAAATCAAACAACTTCAGGTGATACCTACAAAGAGATTTAGGTAGTTATGCCCTGCTTAAGTTCTGYTTCAGGTAGCTCTGCCTCAGTTTGCAATCACTCATTGCAAAAGGGCTAGCATCCCTGCAWGTCTCTCTCTCAGGTTTTGGCACACACCTCACAACACGTAAACATCTAATTTCAGGCATATAGCCATAAGGATAAATTCCTCTCACCTGGTATTTAACTGAGTTACCCCTGAACATACATCTAGAGTCACTGATAAGCCTTTAACTTCCGCCTAGGACTAGTGGATAGAGCAGCGGATGAACAGAAGACTAGTACACAATGGGAGAAGTATCTGAAGGTGAGATTGAGGTGCCTGGTGGAGTGTTTGGCTAGATAATATGTCTCAAAAAGCAGTATACAACTTTAATTAAGCAATTGAATGTATCCCCTAGCTCACAGACTAATATGTAGAAATCTAAATTCATATTTTTAATAYAGAGACCTACATGATGACACAAGGATCTGCTTGAGGGTGAGCTGAATCTCTCTTTTGACTCCACTGTCTGTATTGACCAGATATTCATTTTCTGTAGTGGGAACTCAGACACCTGTTGCACRTTTAGACATCTGAAGTTTGGCATGTTAGCTTGAAGCCTGAACTCCATTYCTGAGGATAGGTGAGGTGTCTAAAGTTAATGTTGCAAATACTTGTCTGTAAAACAGAGATGCAAATAATTTTCTTCTCAGTAGTGATGCTGTGAAAGTGCACACTGAATGAGACTGCAGCAGTCAGGACTTTTCTTCTTCTCTCTCTCTTTGTCTACTATGTGAAATTGCAGGGTGGTCTTATAGTGAAAAAAGGAAAACAAAATACATATCATTGTGTACTTAACAAAACATTATGCAAGCTGCCCAAAACTCAGAAGGGTCAGAGATATTTCTCATTTTTTGAAGGACCTTGTTATCTGTCAAACATCCAATGACTGCTTCCTCAATGTAAACATAAAAGTTAAACCACTGAAATGTCTTCTTTTATCCTAGTTTCTAGACAACTTACAATTGGCTCCAGACTGATTTCAGTCCCTGTGTACTAGCATACACAGTCTTTCCAAAGTGTCTGAAGATCAGCTCACTGGAAGTTACAGATACATTTAAGTAATAAGATATTAAGGAGCAGACTTTGGTTTTGGAGCTAGCAGCTATTTGTAATTCCTATGGCATTTCTTACATTTTTTCTTTTAAGATTTTCTTTCTAAGCAATTTATCATTTCAAGTGACATATTTATTTTGATAATAACTAGATTCTACTCTCTTTGATGTGCTGCAGTTCATGGTTGGTAGTGTTTCTGAAGTGGTAGAATTACTGTATCTGTGTATATTTTACTGGCTTTGCAGTCCAGGTGAGCCAAAACAGCTGTTGTGCTTTCGGCCAGGACTGTAGATACCCTAGGAGATGGAATACCTTTTCGTCTTCATAGCCCCTGCCTGTTGAGCAAAAGACATCTTTGTTTTCTCTTTAGCTGTAGGTTTTGATACCGACAACTGTGAAAATAGAAAACAGAACCAAAATCTTATTTATGTCAGGAATTTCTTTTGCCTTTTACCTTGTATTACCAATTAAGTATAGCAGAAATGATGAAATTAGGGAATCAGGCTGAGAATTTAGAGCAGTGTTACGATATTAGAAAGATCAAGTTAATTTGAATTTGGTACCTAATTCATTCAGATTGCTTTAGAAATCCCAACCTTAATTAACAGATGGASTTTTTTTATTATTTAATTAACAAACACAAGGACTAAGGACTATGCCAAAACAGGGGTTTAAGTGCTTAAATCCCATCTCGCTCCATTTTTATGAGCTTTAATTTAAAATTCAGACCTTGAAATCACAACTCAGCCCATGTTAAAGACTAGGAGCATCTTAAGGAACCTTAGAACAACAATAAAAAGGAATGGCTTGAAAAAATTTACTATTTCTGGCTATACTCAAGAGCACTTGCCTTTGTATGTAAAGTCAAGTACCTTGTTCCTTTCTTTATCTCATTTCATCTTATTTCTTTCTAGGAACCTGAGGGTAGACCATTCTACCAGAAAATTCATAATTCAGCTTCAAATCTTTCCCATGCTCTCATTTCTTAGGAGTATCCAGTCATTCTATAAAGTACTTTGAAGGAAGAAATGGACCTTTCAGTCCTACTGATACTTATCTGATGTGCATGGGATAATTAGTGATATACTGAGTCAGAAAATAAGTATGCAGTCTGAGTCCCCAGAGTAGTGGTTGTAGTAATCCACCAAGGATGGAGGCCTACTCTCCTGTCTTCCTTCCAAACAGTGTTTGGTATGGTGTCTACGACAGCTTAATATTACATATACAAGTGCCTACTTCCAGCAAGAAGTTCAGGATTTTGAGGCTCCAACAGTAAATTCATTCCCTGAAAGTCAGTCTAAAGCCTATGCACTATTGAGGGATTTACCAAAGGCAATTAATATGTTATAAACCACRTTCTTGTGGAGACTGCCCTTAGTATGGACTTTTGGGATCAAGTGGTACAATTAAGCAAGGRTATTACTATTAACCTGTGTAGAGTTCAGTTGCAAAAATGCTGCAACACTTACTGTTGTGGCATATACATGCACAGAGAAAAATGCAAGTCTTAGGAAGCTGGAGTTACAAGTCAGTGAGAAAGGAAGAGGGAGAGGAGATTCTGAAGAGGATTTTTTTTAAGGAAAATATGTATAAAAATCCTCCTCTGAACGAAACTCCTTGGTCACAAATATTCTACACTTAACAGATGTCTCTATCACATGTGAAAGATCTGACTGAAGTCCTTMAGGCTAACATGCCTCAAGTCAAGCACACATATTAATATTACAGTGAATGGAGCTTAGTTCTTTAAGACCCAGTACTCCCAAAATTCATTGAAAGCCATCTTGCACTCTTACATATTGCAGTCTACTTAGAGTGATGTATCCCCAAGGCAGCATATGCTATTTGGAGAAGAGAAACACCAAGTAAAAAGCTGAAATCTAGTGCCAGTGAAATCTAAATTTTTGAAGACAGGGTGGGGCTTCTGGAGCAACCAGAGAAGTAAATGGAAACTGTAGATGAAAAACAAACACTTCATCCAGTTAAAAGCATTTATGAGACGTACTTTAATTTAACTAAATATAGCACTAGGAATTCTGAGCCAAATTATTTCTACATCAGTACTATGATGAGTAAAGTAGATATCTTTAAGACATCAATCTACAGCTCTTGGGGTTTTTTCCGTATTAATCTGCCAAATGATGAAGAGTTCCATTCTTCAGTTGTATCAGAAACTGGATATTTTTTTTCCCACTTACTTCTGTGACTGTTTCCTCCCACTATAATTTGTTGATGAATTTCCTATATATTGATGCATCAAAATGATTCACATACTAACCAGCAATATGTGGAAATGAAGGTTTCCTCTTCATTAGTTCTGCAAAATTTTCTGAAATGCAGTTCGAATGCAATAGGAAGCCTGAATTTGGACATAATTTTTTAGGACTTAAATCAAAATCAGAGAACAAGGAGGGAGAGAGAATGAAAGAAGTGAGGAAAAGAGATTGCTCTACTCTGTAGGACAGCAAGGATGAAAAAATTAATAATGTAGTGATGAAAGCAGTGGCTGGTGAGCCAAAAGGGAAAACTACAACTACAATTCTGCTTCACTGAAATCCTATTTAATATGGTATGCATCACTTCTCAGGAGCGTTTTGTTAAAGATTCTAATTCTTCAGCACATAAAAGAACCCTCGATGCAGCTTTCTGTTCACGTGGATAAATTTAAAGGAGCCAACTTCCATAATGTAAAAAAAAAAAGAAAAAGAAAAAAGAAAGAAAAAGAAAAAGAAAAAGAAATAAGAGTTTAGCCCTTTTATATTAAAGCCAAAACAATATTTGAATTGCTGAACAGGAAAAACAAGTCTTTCTGTGTTCTGCCACAGGATTTTGAGGTAAGAAGGTAATAATCTYAGATGTAGAAAACGTATTGTTAGAAAATAGGAACAGTGCATTTTGTTTAATATGGTAAAAAATAGCAGAAAATAATCAAAATAATTCTTGTCATGTGAGTCTGATAGGTTCACATATATTACTTTTTTGTTTTCTTCCATTTTTGTAAGCAGCAGATAGAAAATATGCTTCAATAAATGTCCAGTAACTCAGTGTGCCATCTACCTTCCATCTCTGGCTCTTACTAACCTCCTGAGTAGAGAGCTTTGCTGTGTCCAAGATATCAGTTCAAATAGTACTTTTTAAATTTTCCTGTTAGACTAGAAGAATGAGAAGTATTCAATAGTTTACACAAGTTTCCCGAATCATTTTCAACTGCATTTTTAAAAGGAGAGCCTATGTTCATTGAAGCTAGTCAGAAAACACCTTAATACCATTTTTCTGGAACTTAAACAATAACTACATTAAAGACTGTCAGCAAGTCTTGCAAATGTGAGCACTCAGAATTCAGGCACACTAGAACTCAGGTTGCACCTTATTTTATTCATCTTCTATATATTTATACCTTATGACACAATATCTAATTGCATCAGTCAAAAGCTCCTTTTTCTCCAGGATTTTGGCTCATTCAGAATGTGCAGTGCTCATTTAACGAACAATTCACTCTTACTTTTTGCTCATTGTTGCATGTATAGCCCCAGGTCTGTCTTACTGYGTGATAATCAAACATGGTCCTCAAAAAAAAATTGTTGCGGTATCTTGCTACTTCTCTAACATTACTTGTTTTCTCAATGCTCCTCTAAGATAAAACACAAGATAAAACACAAAATAAACATTCCTTACTACTAATAATTGCTGTCTTTCCCTTTGCTATCTTCTCACCTCTTTCCAACAGCAAACAAGAAATGTTAAATAAATGAAAAAAGGCAGCAAGACTCTCAGGACCTAAGATTGTCTGGGGTCTARTGTACATTCTTCTTTACATGAGAGATGAAACCGGAGCAAATACTGTATGAACATCCGCAGGAAAATTGTAAAAAGAAGTCTCCTCTGAATAATTTTAGTGTAAGCATATTCCCATGGACTGTTGCTCCCAGTCAGCTCATCAGTAGTAACTGGTTGGCGACAAAATGAACTGTAGTTCATGGGGGTGAAAAGTATGGCAGGAGCACGAGGGACACAGAGGACTGGGACTGTGGTTATCATTTGGTCAGGTATAGGATGTGGCAAGAACTGGGAGGATATAAGTAGGAGTTTTAGTCCAGTAGACAACCAAGGCCTCCTGCTGCTACTGCTGCTGCTACCATTATGACAGACTGTGACACTACTACCACCAGTGTCAGTACCACCAGCAAGCTATGCTGGAGAACTCTTGTTCTAGAGAATGTTTTTTTTTCAAAGACTGAATATATATTCTGCCTTAAACAATCACTGGCCATAACATCTATATATATACATGTATATTTGATTAGAACACCCAAATTCTTAATACCTTACTGAAGATTTGAATATTTCTCAGGTAGCAAGTACTTAATATAAGCATGTTTTTTTCTTCAAAATTGTCTTTCTGAACTTGGGCTTCTAAATTTCATCTAAATGCCACTTCAGGAAATCAACTGTTTTATTAAATGGCTGCCAGAAAAAATCAGGTCACAAGTCTGCTCTTATTGAGTGTGTTCCACACAAGTCCGTTAGGACCCATGTTTTCAGAGTTCTTAGTGTAATGTAGTAATTTATGTGTTTATAAAGTACAACTCCTAGTTACTGCAGATCTAGTTGTCATAGCTCAGCTCCACTGCATTTCAGATTTGAAGGCTTCATGTCATACTCAGCTGACTGAAGTGATGTGCCCAGCATCACATAAGAATGCTGTGGCAAATTCTTCAGGGCAGCAATCAACCTTCTTAATACTAAAAATGTCCCACATTTAGTCTGATTTCCTAAGGGGACAAACCTGACATGATCACATCATTTCTATCTCCATGACTGTGCCTTTCTATCAGCCTTTTTTCTCCCAATAACTTTTGATCCCTTTGGCAAATATCAGCCAAACTGGACAGAGTAGAAATCGTATAGATATTAAAGTGCTCACAACAGAGTTGTACAAAAATACAGCTTAAGGGCTACATGCAGCTACTAAAAAGTAGCACATTCTGCCTGGCTAACTCAGCTGCTGAGAGGCAGATGACCAATCACCACATTCACAGCACTGCATGTGTCACCTCTTGCCCAATTGGCAGGGCAAAGGTAAATAAAAACAAGGAAAATTGGATGGAATAGTGTAAGGAGGAAGTAAATAGTCTTTGTCATGTAGGAAATATGAGGCACAAAAGAGAGAGGAAGACCCTGAAGGGAGTGAGGGATGAAAGTGCCGCCTAGCCATGGTAAAATTAAATCTTTAATAGACAGCCATACCTTTTAGTTTGTATGGACATTTTTCTAGAAGATTGCTGAAAATCAGTGGCCAGATAGATATAAAAGATCAAGTGAAGGTCTCAGTGAGGAAAAAAGCTGAATAGTAAACTCAGCTCCTTTCRGAAATTACAAAATTCACCTGTCCACTACTGCTACGGATGTCCTAAACACAGGAGGAGGAAGGGAACTGATTTTGTGCTCGTTAGACATCACAGAATCAAAGAATGGTTGAGGTTGGAAGGACCTCTGGAGATCATCTAGTCCAACCCTCCTACTCAAGCAGAGTCACCTAGAGCACATTGCACASGACTACATCCAGGAGGGTTTTGAATATCTTCAGAAAAGGAGACTCCACAACCTCTCTGGGCCACCTATTCMAGCGTTCTGTCACTCTCACTGTAAAAAGGCTATACTTCAGCAAATTTACACCTCAGACAGGACTTTTCTCCTGTGTGAATTCTCTGGCTACTAACAGTATGCAAAATATTCTTGAAATAATTGAAGCATTCACAGTCTCTCTTCCTTCTGTAAGGAGTGAGCTCACTTTCCAACCTTGAATTACTACAATTAAAAAGGTAGTTAATCAGCAAGTTACTGCAAACAGGAGTTCATTAGGTTCTGGTCATCTCAGATGACTATTTTTTGCTTTCCAGTCCCCAACTTCGTTTACTATTCACCTTTCAACTTACTCAAAAAATTGAGATAGAGTCCTATAAGCAGCAGTTTGCTTTATTCCAGGAGCCTGATACATCCCTGAGGTATAGTCTTCTAAAATATATAGGGAGACCATGGCACATAATCCCATGAGTAAGTAATTGTCAAGAAAGGACTGAATTAAGGTGCCTTAGACAACTTTGCCACTAAGGGCACATCCCTGCTAAATGCGTGACATATATTAGAAAACACAACTATGCAAAGAGTGGTTGCATTTTTAGTGGTTTAGCTGTAGGCGGGGAGGGACAGACAAAACAGAACMTCTATTTCTCCAGCTTGCCTACTGTAGGGGATATCTGAGCTGTTTTGGTGAGAATCTTTCAAATGTATTTTAGTATAGCCTGAACGGATGTACACTTCGTGTACACAAAGTTTTTTCAGTACGCAGAGTTATGGGCTTGTAAAGTTGTGAGCAGCAGCAGCTGTAAACAAGGTCTTAAACTAAGTAATGTCAGCTGAACTTTATAATTGCTACTTAGCTCTTCTGACCAAAAATAGAGTCTTGTTAGGAAATCTAGAAGGCAGTTCTAAAGGTTTTTTGGATAGCAAAGCCAAAAGTAATGGATTACTAAATCCAGTACTTTAGGAAGTGTTTCAGCATTTAATATATCTTACTTTTAAGATAGCATTATGTTATAATGCCTTAAGATGGTGAGTTCAAAGCTATTTGGAAATCTTCTTGTGACTCTTAGGATTTTGGCCATATTTCTTCATATTTTATGTGTTCCTCCTCTAAAAGTGTCTAAGACAATAATACAAAAGTGCACCACAACTAGGTGAAGACTTCTAGTCTTGTTAAATATGGTGAGACATATTCTACATTTTGGACACTTTATTTTTCCAAACAAGTTACAGAACTCTACTAGCAATGGATAAACTAGAACTGACAAGCTAAAAATGAATCACCTTGCTCAAACGTACATGCCATTTTGAGACAGCCTAGCATACCTGAGACATGGATATAGGCTTATAGCTATGACACAGGAACTAGGAGAGATCTCTACCCTTCTGGAGTGCAGCTGGAGGCATGTAGATAAAACCCTAGTGCATCTAAAATGACATTAAACACTTATGTTTAAGTACCCATATCATGTTAAACGATAAAATTAAATTGTGCCATGAGCAACAGTAGCTCCTTTCAGAAATGTAGTTTGTTGTAGAAACAACTGCTGATTTGCATTGGTATTAGGATCTGAACTCATATATCAAAAGATGGGATTTTCTCTTCCCAGAACAGAGCTTCTGGAAGAGAGCCTAAATGATCAGGAGTGTAAATTAAGGAAGAAACCTTTATGAGATCATTTGTATGGAGTTCTCTTACCAGTGCATAAGAAAGTCACCTATTGATATCTATCCCACAGTCCACAATGGTGAAACCTCTACAAAATCAGGAACTGTTTTTGCAGAAACAATGGGTCCTCTCAAAGTCTAACCACCCTCATTGTCGCTCAGTAACTTTTCTCCAACAGACCATCTATTCTGCTGATGTGTATCTTCCTAGAGTTGTCTAGTGGTGTCTCAGCAAAGGGAGTTAATATGGCTGCAAATGGAACTCACTTGTAGCTGCAAAATTCATCTAAAAATTTGCCTTAGATAGTACTCTGTCACTTGAATCCAATAGGGCCAAGTGGTATCTGTGTGGTTTGAATCCTTCTCATTCTGAGCAGAAATCGTAAGAAGCAATCCATGGGATTCTGGGAACAAARGAGAACAGTCCCAAAGGTCTGAGACCAGCAGATGAAGAAAGTGTGAACAGCAACATCTAACTTCAAAAGATCTACATATTGCAAATCCAGCATTAGGAGTCATACTACACCTCTCTGGCTATAGTGTAAAGAGTGAATCACCAGAGACAGTTCATCATCATACCTCTCATTGAAAGTCTGCCAAACCTTTCTGCAGGATGGTAATATGACTAATAGCAATCATCGTAAGCAAATAATGTCATCAGATCATAGAACCTGCCAAAAGGTAAATGCGAGTAGTTTCAAAGAACTGTAAAAAGTTTTTTCTCCAGACATCCTGCAGACTGTATTCTTCTAAGGAAACTGAAGAATCAACCCGGGGACATAGTTTTGGAAAGAAACATGACTGTTACAGGCTGAGTAGCAAGTGCAAACTTCACTTGCGCTCAGACTTGACTTTTCAACTGGTTGTCACACAAATTTGGGTTTTACACATTTTCTGGGTTTGTTGTTTTTCAGATGCATGGAAATTATTTTCTATTTTCTGAAAGTCAACTGGGAGATTCTGACTCTCTGCACAATATGCTAGCAACGTAATGTAACATATATAAATAAATATAAGCTGATCTCTATTAGTCATCTGAAATTAAAATGTTCCTTCTATTTACCAGGAATCTTGTTGTTTGTTCTGGGTATCCGTTGATATTTATGGAATCAATATGTAATTTAGTATCAGTATATTTAATCATAATCAGCCTGAGTGCGGTGTTTAGCTGAACATATAAAATGTACTATAATGACTTTAAAATGTTTAATTTAAGAATCTCTGCCTCTGTGCATATGAATCAGAGACCTGTGTTTAATTATTGATAGCAATTAGAGCACAGAAGCAGACAAACAGCATCTGGTGGCAGGAATAATTTCATAGCCTAGCCCTTATTCAGAATCTTCTTTGGAACCTAAGCGATGCTTCACTGGTTGATTCCTTGCAATGTATGAATTTGGTTTTTGGTTTCTAAACAACACTTTGGAAGCTGTCTGTCCTTTTGTAAGTCCTGCTAGGCTTATACATCTATATGTGGAACAGATGCTGCATAGGGGTATGGTTGGGTCAGCTATTTTCTTAATGTAATCACAATCAGAAAATTATTCCTAAGTAAGTATTTCTCTGTTTTCATGTATGCTCTGCCTTGTGAATGCTAAAATTTAAATTATATATTGATATTCAAGTCTCAAGGTCAGGGAATTAAAGTAAAAAGCTATTTTGGCAAATGCCAAATATGAACTTTTAAGTGAAAGTTGCCAAATATTGCAAAATAAGAGTCATAAATATTTTTAAGAGACAAGGGTTTGATTCTATACTCTCTGAAAACAAAGAGAACCTCTCAAAGGAATGAAGCATTACAGTCATAGGCAAATTTGCTATGAGTCATGAGGTCATTGCTTCTTACCAGTGAATAACCTGAAAAAATGCCACTTTTCTTTCTTTCTTTTTTTTTTTTTTTTTTGAAAATGTCATGGAACCACAAAGTTTCAAATCATTAAATACAGATATAATTCATCAGAAATTAATACTTTAGAGAAGCAGCTACCATTTTTTTAAAGGTTTGTCAATCCTCAGAGTATTACTGGGGAGACACAGATGCCTTGACAGTGATTAGCTGCTCGAGAGCTAGCTTTTCTTTCTGACCATTTATGAGACTCTTAGAAGTAGATCTCAAAGATGCATGGACCACAGGTCAAAAATATCAGAAGCACATCAGAATCAGATAGTGAATGACCTGGTTTTCTATAAATGCAAAGAAATTCTTTATAAGAAATATACTGTCTTTTAAGGACAGTAGAGCTTCCAAACAAAATGAGTCTGCGTTACGCTCATTGTATAAGTATTTTCACTGAACAAGAGTCTAGTGAAGGGATTGAAGTAGGGGATAAAACTAGTGAAAACCCTGGGATAAGGCTTAAGCAAGGGYTATTTCTTTTCTCTCATGCATACTGGTCTCCTACCTACACTAGTCTTACTAGTTGCCCTTCTCCCTTAAAAGTGGCTCAGAGGTCAGGCTTTAAGAAGCTGTAACTTTCTATTACTTTGCCTTGTAAACAGGAAGATAGAAAGGAAAAGCAGAGACTGAGCAGAGTCTTAGTTTTGTTGCTTTTTTGCTTTGGGTGGGGTTGCAGAGAAAGCAAGCAGCAGAATAGGAACAGAATTTCTGCCAGTAAGCAAGACTGAAACAGGTAAAGAATCATGACTCACAGACTGACTGTAACTTGTAGTTAGAGCTAAGAAAAACTATTAGCCTTGCTCATAATGTGTACTGTTCATGCTGAAATTGCAGTCTTTTTATTGTTCTACTTTTCCAACAAAAATATAAATAGGATAACCATTTTCATTCCRAGAAAGAGCTATTTTCCTCTCCCATGGTGGTGGGAGAGGAATTGAAATTACCCTTGTCACATCATTCAGAAGAAAAATTGCACAGTCTAGAGTACCTGTCTATGGGGTGGCATTTACATCAGTAATGGGGTTCTTTACAGTGTAGGGGCGAGAGAATTTTTAACGTTTCTGTGTGTTGAACAGTTACCATAAAGTTGAGGTCTGATGAGCCTCTGTATGGGGTATGAACCAGGACAAGATTTGGCTTATGTTGTAGTGATTCGCAGAGAGAAAATGGAAAGGACCCAACCTCAGTCAGCGCAAAGACGTGCAGTTCTGCTGATGTTGGTAGCAAAGCAGTGGTATGCCAGATGAGGAGGTAGTCCAGGAGAATTGACAAGTGCATGTCTTCAAGAAGTTAAAGATGCATAGATTTTGGAGAGAAGTTAAAAAAAAAAAAAAAAAAAAAAAAAAAAGATGGGCAATCAGACAGACTCTTTTGGACAAACATTCTTCTCTGCAATAGTTAATTAAAAAATCCTGTGTAGCCTAAACTCACAACTACCGAACATGCTACTTCTCTAAAATGTAAGACATCTTTCTGACTGAGCATTCCTGTGCTTCACACTACTCCCTGTTGTATATTTTACATGAGAGCTGAYGGAATAAAAGAAGGATTATACGTAAGTAGCCAATGTTTCTGGGGTGAGGAGAGAGAAGGAAAAGGTGAAGATATGCATGCTGGGAAATGTAGTTTGTTTCAATCTTCCTTTGTTTTAGAGCTGGAGAACAGCTGAGTTGCCCATATTCTGTACAGGGATCACATTTCAACTTTTACTTTTTTTCAAAAAATGTATCAAACAATTTCTTACAAAGCAAAAAAAAAAATCTCTTAATCAACAAAAGTTAATAGAGCTTCAGGTTCTTTCCTGCAAGGTGTCATCACTTTATCACCTACACTGGTATGAATAAGCTATTGGATCCTTTATTTAACATGCCCTAAATAAAACTTATC
Source organism: Rhea americana (assembly GCF_003343005.1). Taxonomy (NCBI): domain Eukaryota; kingdom Metazoa; phylum Chordata; class Aves; order Rheiformes; family Rheidae; genus Rhea; species Rhea americana. The sequence continues at coordinate 3,815,153 of NW_028186901.1, forward strand.
TTTTAAGCAATGAATTAAAGTTTGAATCTGTCCTCCTGCTGCTTCCACATAGGAAAGCTTTGATTAATTAGATTTTTCTAGAGTAGACAGATTATTTTCTGAATGCTGCTGAATGCCTTAATTTGGAAAATGCACTTACCAGAAGTAGCCCATCACAAAATGTTGTACGTAATTAATACAATACATTTTACTAGAATCATTCTTTTATTTAATAATCCTTCCATTTTCAATGTGGCCAATTTATGCTACTCTGGATAGAAGCAAAAAGTGCATCTCAAGTAAACAAGCCCTCTAAAATGCAGGTTTAGCTGACCAGGCTTCCTTCCATATTCCCAGTCTCATTTTCTTATTGTGAGCTGTGACATGCCAGCTGTATATTTAAACCAAATTTCATTAGGTATACTTAACTTTTATCTCACTCTTCTTAATTACAATTACTTTCATACGGTCAACTATTTCACCAAAAGCTTTATCCATTCCTTTTTGAGTTCATGAAGATGGTACTACCTGTACCTGCATGTTCAACAGCTGTATTTCTTGGGATCTTCGCCTCTGCTTGAAAATCAGACATGGCCCAAGAACTTACTGTCCATTGCTTGGAGAGGCTAAGGATCTGGAACCCACTTTTAGAATTTTGGGACTCCCTTGTGACATTCTAGATGCCCTCTCCATCCACCTATACTACATTCTTACCTTGCTGAACATTTCAAAAATGGAAAGGAAAACTCTGGTGCTGACAAGCTTCCCTAACTTTCTGTGACCCATGACATGTAATCTATTATCACTCATCCATAGCTGCCTGTTCTTATTCACTCCACCTTACATTCGACACTCTTACATCTTCTCTCCTTTCACTGCCTTCTGTTTGGTGTCCTTTCTATACAGCACCCGTACATTAGCACAGTCTTATTTCCCCTTAATTTAATCGATTCACCTAATTTATTTTCTTCAGTCTCCATTGTTTTCCAGACGTATTTTCAGAAATAAGTACAGAGCAGATTTTAGCAATACACTCGCAGCTGTTCTCTCTTGACTTTTTTTCCACATACATGTGGAAAGAGTAGAGTTCAAATATGTACTGCCTACACACAGGAAAGCCCTAATGACATGTCTTCTTGAACTACCTGGAACACAACAGAACTGTATGGTTAGACTTTCCTTTTCCTCATAGTTATTGTTAGCCTTTAACCAAAACACATTTTTTAAACATGTTTCCAAACTGTCTCCCAAAAGGACTTTGTGAATTGGGGTTCAGTGGGGAGGATGTAGCCAAAGTATTAAAAAGAGTATAGGGTATTAGAAAGAGTGAAAACATCAAGGTTTATTAGTTAGTTTAAAGATGCACAGCCACACATACTTAAAAAACGGTATTATGTATATTCAGGTACATACATATACTCATACAAATATAGAATAAATATGCATACAGTATGCTGTATATATCTTTCACTTTTGGGACAACTGTACTTCCAGAGCCCTTGCCCTAAATCAGGTTTTTAACTCTGCTTACATCCCTACCAGATGAAACAAATCTTAAGACAATCCACTCCGTCCTCCAGACAGTAAAATATCTCAAAGGGTCCTTGAAGATGGAATTTCTTCCTAAGCCTAAAYATGGCAAGTCTAGTTCTCCGCTGTAGTACTATATAAAATTAATCACAAAGCAGTGCTTTCGGTACAGTGACATTGCCAGTATTGAAAAAGAGACTTTTAAAAGAAAGGATGAAAACAAAGTGCTCTCTGCATCCATCTGTAGTTTAGAAGGTTCACGGAAGTGTGAAGTGGTCAATTCATCTCCATGAAATGTTCTCAGCTGAATGAGAAAACTGCATGGAGATGAATTTAGTCTGAAACAGCAGCTCTCAAATGTGTGAACGGCTTCAGTCATCTGAGCTGGTTCCGTCACCGCTCCCTCAGAATCAATGCTCCCGTTCCTGTGATGTGCACCTTGCGAACCCTCTTAACTTTTTGCCGCAGTCCAAATGCGGATGCTTGATGCATGAAGTTTCAATCCAAAGAAATGAGTTTTCTCCTCTATGAGTGAGACAGTATCTGGAGGTGCAGGAGGACTCAGATATCTTTCAGAGGTGAAAGATGCCCCAAAGTCAGCCTGGATTCTTTACTGTAGTAGGAAMAAGGAAACTAGAAAAATTAGATGGCTTTAAAGAAAGCAAGAATTCTCCAAATCATGGTTCATACAAGAGGTGAAAGCAACAAGGATCATATGTTCAGAGACAGATTTGAATTAATGTTCTTACAATGCTTTAGAACTCAATATCCCACTTCTTTGTCACATCTTTCCCTAACCCCATCCTCTCCTCCAACATGAGACTGCAACTCCCTTTCCTTCTCTGAAATCCTTTCTTTTCTTATACTCCTGCTTCCTGAACTCCTCATCCAGCACACTTTCATAACTATGTATTGAGTTTCTCCAGAACTACCTGTAACACTCTCACGTATTCTCACCACAGGACAGACTACCCAGAAACAGTCACCCAGCAAAATCATTCTTAGATTTATGCTAGAAGTAGACTTTAAAATTAACTCTACTAAGCGTGCAGTAATTGTCAATGTCCAAGCCAGGTACCCTTGAGCCAGAAATGTCAAACTGAAATTGAGTGATTCTTAGTTAGAAATTCTACCTCTGTGAACTTCTTTTCATTTAGTATATTGAATATGTGAGGTAAACCTATCAAAAATATAGCATTTATTTAAAACAATAATTCCAAGGTTCCATCTAAAATGGAATGCTAGTTTCTATACTCTGGCTTGGTTAAATATTCAATATTGATGTTTTGAGCTCCAAGTTAATTCAAAAAAATCTTGCAATTTGCTAAAATAAGAAGAAATATGTTGCTTGAAGAGGGGAAAGTAATCTCAAGAATTGCTTGCTCAAGCAACTGCAAATCTGAAGCACTAATCATCTTTTATATCCTTTTCCTTCKTAAAGGAAAAAGACATTTCAAAGGTGTATGAGTATTCTTTTCCATTGTAAAGATCAGAGAACAGACAGYCTTTAAATAGCTTTTCAGCTTCAGACCTGGGACAGTTTACCATAGAGACGTCCAAAATTAGGAACAAAGACAGAAAAGTCAAGAAGTCAGGGCAAACACATCCAGTCTGGGACACTGAATTTCAAAAGAAATATCGAACAGCTGAAGGAAGTCAAGGAGAAAACMACCACAGTTTCAGGAAACAACCACAGTTTCAGAAAACATATGCTAGGAGGAAAGACTGAAACACTTGCAGTTGTTTTGCTGGAAGAGTAACAGCAGAAAGAACAGATAACAACCTTCAAATAAGTAGAGAGTGCTGCAAAAAGGAAAGAAGTTATTTATTCATGGTGTCAGGCATCATAATAAGGTAATATTTTTGAAACCTGGCAGAGACTGTGATACTTTTCTCACTAGAGACCTCTGAAAATAGATTACACAAAAAGCAACCAGGAACAACACATATACAGCTGAACTTGCTTTTGCAGAAAACTGATGAGCTAGATAATAAATTAAAGTCTGTTCTATCTCTCCTGTAAGTGCATAAGGAAAAGAAGAAAAGTGCACATCACAGATCAGTGGAAGTGTGCATAAAAGCAGGGAGAAAAAGGATGCTCAAATATATAGAATTTATCCATTTCCAAATTTATAAACCAAAATTAGAAACAGAAATAGAGTCACGACTCTGGAATGTGATGAGAGAGCAAAATTTAAGAATCATWCGTACATGCAATGTTGTTTGTATCCTGAAAAAGTTGAAAAGTGTGTAATAAGTGCAGCTGATGGAAATGCAAAACTTCCGGGGGAGTAAAGAAAGCTGCAGTATAATCTTTGCAGATCCAGAGATTCTCAATATGCACCTCCTGCAAAAGCTGCCAGTCATTCAGCAACTCGCATGTTCTATGAGGCCAACAGCCCATTCCCCTCCAGCTGAATTGTATTGCCAGCCACAGTACTGTAGCAGCAACCCTGATAAGCAGCAATATTAGAATAGCAAAATGTGACAAAATTGWGTTTTTCCTGGGCTTTCTATTTTTTTCCTCTTGTGCTCTGAATGGCATTACTGTACATCAATGCAAGATCCAGTAATGCTGAGTTTTTCATTTGATGCTGACAGTGAGTACTTGGATATCCTCAACAAGAGAGAAGAGTCATTATGGACCTTTTTCAGCATTCAAACAGAGTATAAGRACTTCATGAAGACTAACCTCAAGGAAGAACCCTGAATTTGGGAGTAGACTTAACTTGAAACCACGGTTAGGTGGAAAGGCTAAGTRATGGCACTGCTCATCTAGAGGTTGGATGGAGGAGTCAGTGACTTTGTCTGTACTTGGGACATCCATAAGWTTCATATTGGCTTTGAAATAGAGTCCTAGTATACTCACTGAAGGAGAACTTATCAAATGCCAAGGGAAAAAGGGCAACTCCAACCAGCAAAGAAGGCTCAGTAGTTAAGAAAGRGGGATAAAGCACTAAGGAAACAGAATCAATATTAACCCCAAATGGAGCCCTGATAATGCAAATATTCCATATCCAAAAAGTACCTCTAATTAAAAACTATTCTGAAGTAGATTGATTTGTCTCTCAATGCAGTAGAAGTTTTATCTTGTATTTAAGAACCTTTCTTGTCAAAACTATAGCATACTTTGAAAACTTTTCATGAAGTTTTCATGAACAGATTTTCTGTGAAAATGTCTTATTGGAAGTTCTGACTAAAAACTCCAGGTTACGTAACATATCTACAGAATACAAAAGACAAAATGGAAGCAACTGGTGAGCATACAGATAGCGTAAGCATAGAAAGAAAACACAGAAAGGCCCCAAAGTTTTTTAAGTGAACCTCAAGCCATTAGTTTGACCAATGTAGAAGTGTGGGAAGAATTCTGAGCAGTTGTAAATTRCCACAGAAAAAAATAAAGATGGAATATAAAGTAGACAAATTTCTGACCAAAGAACAATACAAGGCTGAGAGGACTTGTTTGAAAAGCAGTATTTTTGGTGGATGTGGGTGGTAGTACCTTAAGTCTTTATTTAGACAAAGGTTTTAGCACCCTCTAGCCGGGAAGGATACTAAACTCTAAAACAAGGCATAGAAGATAAGGGATCATTTCACCTGATTCCTGACATCTGAAATTAGGTAGCTTGTTTAAGCCACCTGTCTAGTAACTGGAGAAATACTTCCAGAGGGTATATCATGCTGTTACTCAGAGACTCTAGGAATGAATGCTTTGCCCTCTGGAATCACTCTCTTTATTTCCCATGCTGGGAACTTTGAAGATTACTAATTTAAATTAAACATCTCCCTTTCAGACAGATAAAATTAACTGAGAGGGAGCACAGCTAAGCAGTTTGACTATTACCACGTAAAAATCCTGTGCTTAATCAAGGAACATTTAGATCTCCTAAGTCCCTAGCTCATGTCCTCACTGCTTCCTTTGTCAGGCTAGATGATCATGTGATTTTAACTCAAGAACTTTTAAAATGTTGGGGAAGAAAAAAGGTCTTTTGGAGTCTGAAATAAATAACTTAGCTGCTTAAATGACTATCTGACTTTAAAAGACTAACAGAGAAAGTAATAGAATATTAGATTTAGGAAAATGAAAGATTCTTGTTGTTTTCAGTAGTACTTTCTTTATGTCTTTTGAATCATAGAATCAGTAAGGTTGGAAGGCACCTCTGCAGATCATCTAGTCCAACCTCCCTGCTCAAGCAGGGTCACCTACAGCATGGTAGACAGGGTTGCACCCAGGCGGACCTTGAAGATCTCCAGAGAAGGAGACTCCACAASCTCTCTGGGCAACCTGTGCCAGTGCTCCGTCGCTCTCCCAGGGAAGAAATTCCCCCTCACGGTCAGGCAGAACTGCCTGTGCTTCAATTTCTGCCCATTGCCTCTTGTTCTAGGTTCTAGTATTAGTTTTGTAGATAGAAATTCTATACTGGAACCTGATCATGCAAATCAATATGAGCAGTTACTTCATTCCTGTGACTTCAATTGTAGTGTTTGGATTAGCAGCTTCAGTCACAGAAATCTCTGCAATTTTGATCATATCATGATTTTAACTTTTTTTTTTTTTTATTTTAAAGTTTTTGGCCCATACATTTAATAAAATTTCTCTAACTTCTGCAAACTATGGCATTTCTCAGTACAGCCAACAGTACAAGTTTATTGTTTGTACTTTCTGCTAGCTTCCCTTAAACCACAGACTACAGTAAAGGTCTCTGTCAAGGTTTATTTCAGCAAACCTTTTGGTCTGGACTCAGAAGAAAAAGAGATACCTGAAAGATCTAATAGGGAAACCTTGGTAACGAAGTCCAGTCCACTATCACAAGAAGTCTTTTACCAGGAGGGGAACACAGAAAAGATTTAATTGGAAGGACTAATTTAAGATGTAGTCAATAATTCAATTGTTCTGCAGGAAGTCAAGTATGCTTCTCTAGGTTACTTTTTCTCCAGAAATTCATAGTTCTCTTTCATTTGAAA
>NW_028186901.1:3821663-3932759 GCF_003343005.1 Rhea americana
AAAAAAAAAAAAAAGCTGCAGAACAATTTTCAGAAGAAAATGGAGAGGATGACAAAGAGAACATGATGCATGTGAAAAACATTAGTAAGATCACTAAAAAGCAGAAAAAGAGAGAAAACCTGGTGATAAAAGTTGTATAAGAACACATTAGTAAATGGATTCTAAGGTTCATGCAGCTGCTCTAATTAGCAGCGGGCAGCTGCACTGCTGCAGCACTTGAGACCCTGCAAGGCTGTCAGACTCTTCTGAGACTGCCCAAGAGCTTTGACCCTGGCACCTCGGTAGCAGAAGCAAGTGCGCACAGCTAAGCTGGTGCTGTCAGGTTTTAGGGTGTGATGTCCCTTTGGCCAGTCTTGGCTGCGTATTCTTGTCCTATTCCTATGTAATCCCTGGAAAGTCTGTAGCTCACCGAGTTGATGCAGAGACTTAATCCAGTCAAAAATTAATTGCTCTTTATTAGAATTAGCTTTTGGCCAGATTGGATTTCTGAACCTTCTCATCCTTTCAGCCACACACATACCTTTAAGAGGTTATTTATGTGCCCAGCAGCAGGAACTGTGCTGTGATAGGAGTTAGTGAGGGGATAGTTTCATGATACTCTAATATAAGTGGCAATCATTGCTTAAGAAAGATTATTTCAAAAACCCGCTACCCCTCCCTCAATAAAAGATGATTTTTCTCTCTGGTCATATCAGAGATCCAGTTAATATGAACTTCTATTTCATCTGGCACAACTGTGCATGGTAGCAAACAGCTAAGGAATCAGTGGCTGACGGACATTGGAAATTTGATTGCCAAAATAAATATCCATAAAATTATACCCTTGGGTACCATGGTATTTCAGTTGAACTTGAGTTTAATAAGGTAATTTTTATATTTAGACACCTGAAATGTAACTGAAGTTTTAACTCTTTTGCCAAGGTAGTTTTATAGTCTAAATAGGCAATACACATATGTCGATTTTGGTTCTAATTGTATCTGTATTGAACAACAAAATGTTACAGATTTAATTTTCAGAAGAGTCTATCCCCTGTAACTCCAACTGATGGCATAGACACTCAGTGTCATGAGAAATTAGCCTCCGTGTAGTTTACAGAGAATCATACGTAAGTTTTCTGGGGCTTGAAAACTCCGAGTCCTATAAAATAGATACAAAAACATTTTTGCTTGAAGTCATCTTTCCTGAATGGGARGAGATAAAGCTCCACAGAGACCCTAAATTATAGAATAATGCTTTCCTGCATGTGCACCCTGGTGCAAACTCCTTTAACATATATAAATTCTATAATACATAGCTATTTAGAAAAATCATGGCTAATCCAAAACAGCAGATGCTAAATCAGTCAGCTTTGCAAGATGRCTACATAGGAAAAGTGGAAATAAATTGCTAAAAGGGGACTATCACCTTTTGTAACACTGGTATTACCATTTAAAAGGTCCTTGACAAGGATCTTATTTTGCTCCATTTTCCATTCATGCTTAGCAAACAAATGCTGAACATTCATTAAGCAGACCTGCTCTAACAAATGAAAGAGCGACTCCAGGAATGTTATCACACTCCATGTTCTGACTGTGATAAATAATTAAAAACCTGTTGGCACACTGGTGTGTGTTTTTATGTTTTATGTATGTATAAGACTCCATATCTGCAGCAGGCAGGGAAACTATCTCTTCCTACAAGAGCCTGTTATTCTTTGATTTGGAAACTGAATGCCGGAGTCTTGTTTGCAGTTAATCAACATTGTTCCTGTGAAATCAGCAGATCTCCACCGATGTTACTGAAACGATGCTGGTTTACACCACTGGAAGAACTAATCCCAATTATTTAATTATTAACATTTCTGAAGAAATAGTCTAAAGTAAGGAAGTGAGTGATGACTGACTTTTAATTGAGCTACATATTTTTTACTTAGGACCAAGAATAGACACCTATTTCATTTTGAGTTTATAATTCATGTTTATTTTCACAAATACACTAAAAGGTGAAAAAATTGTGCAGTAAACCTCAAAACAAAAAATGTTACCAAGTGTTTACATGACTTTTTCAGGTACAGGTGTTTACATGACTTTTCCAGGTAAATACTATGAAGTTAAAAAAAAAAAAAAAAAAAAAAAAAGAAAAGAAAAATGCAACTTTCCTTTCCAAAAGTGAAAAGGAAACTAAACAGTCAGAATTTCTTTTTTTAATTAAGTCCCAGGTTTCCAGCACTCCTCAGTTAGAAAGCAAAAGCAATTGTATAAAAGCAAACATACAYAATACGAAAACAAACAGAACTAACCCAACAAAACATTGAGAATTTTGTTATTTTAAATATGAAGATATATTAGTAGTATGTATTGTTCTAAGTTGAAAAAACAAAATTTTTTTTGTTCCCCATCGGAAATTGTCAATGATTTTTTTTTTCTCCCTCTGTTTCAAACATTTAGCTGGAATTGTCAGGAACTCACAAATTATTTCATTTAAACTGAATGTACATGCTAATAAAGACATGTTCTGATTGATAAATGATACATAACTTTACTTAGAAATTAAATCCCTGTTAAAGTCTGCAGGAACTTCAGCTCCTAAATCTTTTGTGATCTTCTGAAACTCATCCTGTTGAGCTAATAAGCTATTCTCATTTCAATTAAGAACAGAACATAACATTTTCCCTYGTACTATTAACCACTTATTCTCAGGGATTATATGGCACACAGGACTTTGCACTCGCCTTCTCTGGCTTTCTGTTAAGGAGGAAAGGCCGCTTGCCAAATTATATGCAATGTAATTATTAGAAGCYGGAGGGCAAGCTGTTCGCATTGGGATAATCCAAGGAATAGTCAGGCTGATTGTATTTGTTGTTCACTTCACTGCTTTTCTGTTATTTTGTAATCTTTCTTGGTATTCAGTAAAGATTTATAAAACCTTTTCTTTGGCTAYGTAGACTGTCCTTTTTCACTTTAAAATCTTTCAGTGATAGTCAAAATTTTCTTTTCTATCTAAAACTGTTACAAAGTTAAGTTCTCTTGTGCTTAAAAAGCATAATATATAACATCAATACATATTATTCCAGAGCGTACAACTATATGTATCTTTAAGCAAGGTACTTCTCTGCTTGCTTTTCCACTTGAGTAGTCAGAGGATTAGAGTTTCAAGGTGTGTTAAAACTTATTTTGGGGAGTTTTAATTTAAACTGGACTGGACTAAATTTACATATCTGTATCAGGGAAAGGCATTAATTTTGCTTTCAAGTGTAACCCCTCAACTCCACTCAAACAGAAACAAGCAAAAAAAAATCTGAGAGGACGCAGGCTGTTGTGTTATTCAAAGTCACCAGAAGGCACCATTACAGTTAATCCAACAGTCTGTTGAACTGTATGAATAGGCAGTTAGATCTTGAATACGTGTCTGTTAGTTGTATAATTCTTTTTTACAGGCAATGAATATCACCAGAAGAGTCTATTTTGTTCAAGTCTTTCTTTGACAGAGTCATTTATTAGATGCAAAGCTGCTGCCTACAGGTTATGTACATGCCAAACAAATAAAATAATTGCATATTGTCAAATCATGGCAATATAAAAGGATATGAAAGTGGAAAAGCAGGCTAAAAAAAAAAGGAAAAGTGACCAAAATTACATATTTGGCTGGAGTTCAACTACTTTGGAAAACCAGAAAATAGATATTCTCCAAAACAGTAAAGGTATTCAAGCAGCTTTTCAAATTACCTTTCAGGAGTGCTTAGATTAAACAGGGAGAAAGAAAAACACTCTCTATGTTGRATAAAAGGTGTATACATTTATAGCTCTCAAAAAGATAGTCTCTGTTAAAGGTAGGAGGAAGGAAGAATAACTTACACAGATCTGGTTAACATTACCYGAAAATGCTAAACATTTTCAAAAAACATGAAAACCCTGCTGATACCACCAAATAAAGGCAGTGCCATTGACTAGATTTATTTGAGTGGCCTTCCTAATTTCTCCAGCAAGATGTCTTYAATGTTTGGTTTTCCAAATTAATATGTCTCTATATCCATGGATCCTATATTTATGCTGCAATTATGTGAACTAAACAGAGCCACTGTGCTGGTATGGTTTTAGCCTGCGCCAGCTAGTGCTCTCTAAGCTAGTGCTCAAGCACAGTTTGCAAAACAGAAAAGGTCATGGACTTTTCTCRGCAAGTATCGTTGTTGAGGCACTGCTGGTTTGGGATAGGATGGCTGGAAAGGAGAGTTTAGCCATATGAATGCAAATTGTGCCACTTTGGCTCATTCTGTAGTGGGCAAGGGCACCAGAACAAGCACCAGCGCTAGCAGAAAGGGTCATGGGGAAGAAGCTTACCCATTTCTCATCCGTGGTGATAGGTGGAATGCTAAATCACGTAACTGACATAGTAGAGACAGCTTGTATGTCTTTCATAGGTGAGATACTGTAATTCCATTAAAGATTTAACAATTCACCATTTGCAGCAGCCTAAAATGATCAGTTAAGGGGCTCACAATCTTGGTTGCAACCATTCTACAACATTAGAATAGCATTTGAAATTTTATTACTGATCTATTTCATATTATAACAATATCAAATTATCAAAAAAAAAAAAAAGATAGATAAATCTATTTTTGGTCTTGTGAATTCCTGTCCTGGAAAATTTGCAGTTGTCAGGTAACTAGTGATACTGGGCAAACAAGGACAATTCCAACATGTAGCAGTATTGGAAACTGAGAATTTCTTTCTACTAAATATAGGAAAACCAAAATGCTTGTTTGAATTGTCAGAGAAAAGGGATCAGAGTACTCCAGGGCCTCAAGATTTTATCCTCCCCTAGAAAAACAGTATCTGAAAAAGCAGACAGATTCTAATTTTCTCTGTTTGCCCAATTCTGAATCATACTCATAAATATTGAGATATTTATTACGTCTTTTGTATATATTTGCTATCCTTTGTGGAAAATCAAAACAAAAATATAAAAAAGAGCTGGGTTGTGTACAAAGACAGTGTAGGCAGAGAATTTTTGAGATCATTGGTTTCTGCCTAAGGTAGGTAGAAGAGGGTATATATATTGGTTCTCTGTGCTTGATGCTTAGCTGGAGTCAGGTCACATTTGGCTCTTGAAAGGTGGTATAATTTGTTCATTTTTCCAAGTAGCATCCTTGGAATATATCTTTATCAGAGGGCTAGTATTCTGGGGAACTGTAATCTGAGCACACCAGCAAATCAGAAAGCAATCAGAGTATTAAAAGACAAAAATAAATTCAAGTGAGGATGCTTGAGAGAAGGGTGGCAGATTGAATAGTCGAAGATGAGAGAGTGTGCTGAGAAGAGCCAAGTATTGTGGGAAAGAGGAAGGAGCATTATAAGGTGTCAGGAAGAGCAGATACAAGGACGTGAGATAGAGGTTGGATACTGGGCATGGCATTTGAGTTTGGATGATAGAATAAGCAAAACCAGAACTTGGCAGGGCTTTTTGTTCCATAATTTTTCCCTCTTCTCAGCATGCTTGAATTGAGAGTGAGTGCCACTGTTTTTTTGGAGCGTCTGAATTAGCACATCCATTACCCCAGGTGAGCCAAGATCTGAAAAGACATCTCTCTTGAAGACAGGGAAGAAGACTAGACTATTKTCCCTAAACTCAGGTAAACTAGTAGCTCAACTCAAATCTTTGAAAATAAGAGCCTCCAAAAGATATCTTTTTAGGATGAGCTGGGAAAGCCAAAGAAATGCAGTTTCTCAAGGCACGTGTCTACCACTGATTTGTGCCTTAAAGTCATTTGGCTCCACTACACTCCAGCAGAGCCAGTCCTGGTGGCAGATGCAGATGCTGAGCCTGATATGTTGTCCACCAAAATAGGCTGCATCTGGGACAGAATCACAGAAGAAGATAAGGGCCAGGGCTGCTACAATTGCCATTATAGTCTGCAAATGGATGAAACAAGACATTTTATGGGGGAATGTGATAGCCTTCTTCAAAAGTGCCTTGTTAAAACCCTTCCCCTTACCAAGACTTCTTCCCTCTGCTCCAGTCGACCATCCTTTCTTGTACATAAACCACCATGACTTAGGTTGATGGAAAGGACACTCACGAGAGGTCTGAGTGGTGAAAAAGGAAAGTGCAACATGAAAGGGGCAACATGTAGCAGAGAGGAGGATACGATCAGGAAGGCCTGGCTAAAGTGAGGCCCTGCACCTCAGCTGTGCAGATATGAAAGAGGTACAGAGCTCTTGCAGGAAAGCAATAAAGAAGACCAAACTTCCTAACAGAGAATCCATTCAATCTGCTAAAGCAAATGGTACATAAGTGAGCAAACCAGCTGTCAAACAGYGCTTTAACAAATGTAACGTTGCTAATGGATTCTAACAAGGGATTAATGATATGACAAAAGCAGGATGGGATGTAGATGGTGAGACAGGAAGCTCTATTTGCAGAAAGCAGTGGAGGACAATGGAAGAAGAATCTTACCTATCTTCTCTGATATGCTGAAACATTGTCTTTGCATGTACTTATGCACGGTCTGCGAATAACTAGACATTCCAGATATTTGAAAATACAGTCATAATCTCCAGTCTGCTAGAATAAAAGATCGCTAATAAGGAACTTACTGGGGTAAATCAGGGTATGAATTTGTGATGCAGTTGTTGTTATGGTAACTGCATGTTTACGTACTGCTTCCATTTAACAAACATGAGATAAATTATCCTTCTTTCAAGAGAGGGAGAAAACAATTGCAAGAGCTTTCAGAGATGAACTGTGCATTCATAGTTTCTGGGTTTAGATGTGATCTAATGTGTTGAAGTTTTACATCTGTGTTTCCTCATTTACACCTGCTCTGACTAAAATTTTGCAGAACTGGGGAGATACAAGTCACACGATCTCCACTTCACCGCATCCTAGGTCTAGTAGCATAATGATGTCTATTATTACTGCCTGATTACTTGTACGAATAGTTTTGCTCTCCAGGAAGAATATAACACAGGCCAGTGATGAAAGTAAAAATATTAAACTCAAGTTGTTCACAAAAATGTCACCTCTCAGTTTAGTATTTGCTAGACTTGGCAAAAATACTCAGAAATCTGAATATCCCACTARACTGCCAGGACTTTGTGTTTATGATATTATTTATCATTGAATGAACAAACACACAGACATAAACATGAAAATTATGTTTTAAAATTACGGCAAAAAAGGCATAGAAAGAAAAATACAAATTAAAGTGTTAGTTCCTAGAAAGAGTTTTTAACTGGTCCATTATCAAAAAAAAGATAACCCAGTTTACAGTACCATCCCCATTCAATTGTGGTGGGAGATAATAACCAAAACCATGAAACTGAAATATAATAAACACAAGAAAATGGCAAAAKAAATCTCAGTTTGTTCAGCATCACCAGTACAGAGAATGGGATGCCTTTATCACAGGCTGATTATTAGCCTTCTAATTTATAAATCAGACAAAAACACTTGCACTTTGCCCACTAAGATAACTTGCATCCAGAAATATTTGAGTATATGACCGAGAAAGAAATGATCACTTTTAAGAAATCTTTAAATTATAGAAATCCTAGAGTTCTGAAAGAGTCTACTGTGGTACTGATATTCATAAAGGATAARCTGAATAGTTCTAGTAATTATAGGCCAGTTACCGAGACATCAAATTCAGACAAAATAATGGAAAAGTCAATAGGATTTTCCAGTAATAGAGAATCAGAAAGAGGGGACTATAATTCATGCCAGTCAATGTGGTTTTATGGAAAATAGGTTTTGTCAAACAGTTTAGATTTCATTATTTGATAAGACTAGAAATTTGGTTGATAAAGGTAACTGTATATGTAATATATGTAGACTTTAGTATGTCATTTGACTTAAATTAGATGAGAAGGTGATTTTAAAAAATTACAAAGGTCTGTAGGCCACATGCATATCAACCAATTTTAAATATTTGTTAATGGAAAATCACCACTGGATGGGCCAGCATTTAATATATTTATTTCAACTTCAATGCTCAAAAATGAAATTGTGGCAGAAACAATAATCCTAGTTAACTTAGAATAGTAAATAAAGACCACACCACACAGCAGAGTGATCAGAGCTGGTTAGTCAAGTACATTCACCACTTAGAAAAGTCTAAAAAAACCTTTCTATCCTAAAAGCAAGAAATACAAGACAAGTAACTCATGAGATCCACCTGCAAGTTTGTGGCAATAAGAGCTAACAATAATTAACTGGAGCAATAAGCGGATAACTGCTAATTAGTTTACCCCTGCATGTAGCCTTATTGAAACAGAAAATGGAATATTGCATGGAGTTCCTGTTCCTATACCTTCGGAAGGAAGTTATAAATTGGCAATTAAATGAAAAATGAACAAAGCACTTTGAGATCTACAGAATATGCCTTACAATTAAAAATTTAAGGGTTTAGCCTGTCTAATTYATCAAAATAAGGTGACATATACAGTTTGTAAGTCTGTCAAGAGCGCATGTTACTGTGTAACAAGCCTTTGGCTTAGTCAGAACTAGCGCAAGAAACAATGGTTAGAAGGCACAAGTGGGWAATTCTGCTTCAAAAATTGTGACTGATTTCCATTTTGGAGGATAATGATGATCAATGATYGTCAGTGATCAGTGATGAAGGATAATGTGATCAGCACAGAATGAATAGGTCAGAGTTGTATAGAAAGTCAGATGAAATGACTTAAACATTGAGGGTTTAGGCTTAAATTGGACTAGAATTCATCAAAGCATTCTGGTATTTGAACATCACRGAAATAGCATGCTAAAAGCAGCTGCACATACATCTAAAAGTCAGCATGCCTTTTGCAACTGAGTTTTGTTTGTAAGGCTTTTTTTCTGAATCATATAAGAAGAAATTATACTTCCTGTTGTACTTTGCATATTACTGTTTGTCTACAGTTAGATCACATCTATTAGTCCTCTTGCAGGATTTACCAAATGCGACATAAAAGGAAAAATGTAGAATCAAAGGTTAATTTATGTTACAAAGATTTTTATGCTGCTTTAGTATTAATGATGATAGTTTATGAACCATGTTCAATTAACCGAATGTAGGAGATGATAGATAAAAATCATCATTGTGTTTAGCTTTCCTTAAGATTATAGCCTCTAAAACTCAGAAGAGATTATAAATAAGCTTTCTTCTGGTCTGTACTAACTAACAATGAAGGTACATTTCATAGGTTCTATCAGTAGAACAAACCTGATCTTCGGAGAGTTTAAAAATTGTGTGGCTTCACTGAAATATTTTTCATTGAARGAACCACAAGTGACATCAGTTTCAGATCTGGTCCATTTGTTTCTGTGTTGGGTTTGGAGAACAGATAACATTTTACTGACCTGTGCTCCACGTTGCACACTAAGATGGTGCTCAAGTCACTGGAACAGTAAGGTGCCTTCATGTTAAAGATATGTTTGCAAGATCATAACTCCTGCTGCTCCAGTAATGTTAGAGTGGTTGTTACTGGGAGAAAGAATTGCATTTGGCAGCTGKCCCCACAAGGGTGGTAAGTTAAATATTGCATTTTACTGCAGTACAAAACATGTTTCTAGAATTGCATCATTCTAGGATCGCAATACAGAAAAACACAGTGATAAAAACACTTCTATTAGATTATCCAAAACGTATACAATCTATTGTCTGAATATCACTACAGATAATAGCTGACACCATAAATACCCAAGATGAAAAAGCTTGGATTGAAAACAAAGATGAAAGCTGTTCTGTCTTCATCTTTTACCTGCCTGGTTAACCGGAAGCACTGTGTGATGCTCACCGCTCTGCACCACTATGAGATGCTGTTAAAATGCACCACGATCTTGTGCTGCTCCTCTGTTCTATTTTATGTTATTGCTACTCTACACGGTTTCCTAATTCTCTAATAATTTTGATGGTATTGAATTATACATATACATGAGAAGTGTATTCATCTGCTAGCACTCCTAACCAGTCCTGTATTGCTATCTGTCTGCTCCCAATAAGTTTAATGTCATGGTCTTTCTCTGTTTCTAAACAATTCTGTTCAACTGTAAGTCCAATGCAAGGATATACAAATGCTCATCAAGTATAGAAAGATGCCTGTTTATTGGAATCAGATACTTGAGTTCCTCTGTTCCCTAGACTCCCATTTGTTCTGAGCTCCAGTCTGTATCTCTTGTACCTCTATTTGCAGCTGGCAATACATATAAATATATATATGTATGTGTGTGTGTGTGTGTATATATATATATATATATATGTATATGTATATATATGTGTATATATATAAAATTCCATATGGCTATTTAAAAGCTTATCTGTGTACCTGCCCTCCAGATCTTATTTAAAGCATGACATAGWATTTAAATAAAATATGAAGGCCCTAGAATACTTTAGAATGAATTATTTGAAACTGATGCTGTAGTAAAAATTGTAAAGTAACTTACACAGTGAGATTACTGCTACGTCACTCCAAAACAAGCAACACAAAACGTTAGTTCCAACTCACTCACATTAATAATTCCTTATTTTAAAAATTATTTAATATATGTATATATAGAGAGAGTCATATAAGGAGTAACATTCGTAGGAGTGTGCAATCCTGTGTGTTGCTGGTAGCTTATTGCAAAACTATTACAGCTTAGAGGTCACTCAATTCTACTAACACCGTCATCATTATCTACATTCCATTTCAGACTATTGGGTAAAACAAGTCTGCTGTTTTGGCAAGGAAAAATTCTTAGTTTAGTAAGAATTTAGTTAACTTGCTAGCAGGCCTTGAACATTTCATTTGAAGGCTCTGCTTCAGCTTGCCCTGTTATGAAGCTGATATGACTGATATTTCCCTGCACAACAGAGGTGTTGTGATCTTACATTTATGCTTTGAGGCCCTAATATGAAAAGAATTGGGTAGAATTTAAGCAGCTGAGGGGAAGGAAAAAGTCCCAAAGATACAAAAGGAATACTACAGTACACAGATTAAGGCACAGAAACAGTATGTTATCTAATCACAATAAAGTCTTTATGTATTGTTTTATTTATTCAAATTCAGTTACTGAATGTGGATTATTTTTTAATTTTTAAGCAACTGAGATTTCACTCTCCAGCTCTATTGCCTGTCATGGTATCTCTTTAGAGGGATTCATAAAGAAGAAGTTTTTGTTGGTGTCATATTTACTGGTGTAAATACCAAATCTGGGAGATAATATAATACCTTCTGAAGTTTGTACATATGCTTAACAATGCTTCGTATATATGCTGGACAACGCAGGTGATTTGCAGTGTCTCACACCTGGTATCCAGCCTGCTTATATTGCATACACATGCCATCAYGGGAAGCTTCTTTGGCACCAAGGCATGCCCATGAGTTACGTCTGCAAGAGATTGATTTCCATCCTTGACATCTATGGTAATTGTTGACACAGTTTTGTTTCTCATAACAAGATTCATCCTTACATGAATAATCTCACTGGGACAAATCCAARCAACAATCTAAATAAATGGGAAAGGTGGTAAAACTTATACCATATTTTAAATTGTCAGTCTAATATTAACCAATTAAATTCTGTAAACTCTCACTCAGTCATTCGCCAATATCATGGAGTATCGAAAATAAACACATCACTCTTACCTTTTCCATTGTAGGTCATGCTCTGTRTAAGAGCAAGTAAAGACTTAAAGTCCTTATATATCACTTCTGAGGTTCTGAGGTTAGAATTTGTATTCTTAGACAAAAGTACAAACTTAAGCTGGTGACTGAKGGATTAATTGTAAGCAGAATGTTATGAGATTTCTGATAGTGTGCTGTGTCTTATTTAAGATTTTTGTAGTATGAATCCTTTATAAATAWGTCTCACTTTATCTAGCTAAAAGTCTGCTGATTTTTAGTATTTGTCTCTGAAGTGATCTTCTTTTTACTCTTTTTAAGAAGTGGTGACAATAACTGAATGGAATCATTCAAGGGAGTGTATCAGTATTATTCCATCGATATAGGCATTGGCCTCAGTGGATTATAACAGCCATGAATCTGTGGATTCAAAAAGTCTGGACAAAGTTCAGCAAGTATATGCAATTTCCCTCATGTTCCCGTTTTATTCATTTTTAAAGAGAGATTAAGAAATGAATGTACCTGACCTTTCTTCTCACAACTGCTAAATCACGAGAAATTCATTCCATAGTGTARTCACTCAGTGCAGTAGYGGGGAGATTTTCCCARTGCAGAAGTGGTCCCTCTGGAGACWAGAGTAAGGAGCAGTGACAGATCCCTCTGGGAAGACAGTATTGCTTTTGCCTCTTGCTTCACTCTCACTCTTCTCTGGATTAAACTGAAGGTTTCTCATTTCCAGTACTGTCAATGTGACACCTTTCATGAGAGCTAAGTTCACTTCTCTGTAATAAAAATATCATAGTAGTTAGAAAACATAATAAAATAGAAGGATTTTCTGAAGTTGTGCTGTGCTTTAAAATCAGCTGGAGGGCTTCAAGTACTCTATGTCTACTGTAAAGACTATGTTTATTAGTTACCTAATAAACTTGGTCAGTTTATGATACATTTTTTGACTGAACTGAGTCATTTCTTTGGAAGTCGTATACCTTCTCCCAAATTTGGTGGCCTCCTGTGAAAAGGAGTTTCTTTGTATTCTGTTGGAATACATGTCAGGGTTTTTAGAGGTTATTAATATTCCCTGGTCCTGTGAAAAGCCCTGGGTGCTTTCCTCAGATGATTTTAGCAGAGCACAAATCTTATGAGATAGACATAAATCAGGTTGTTAAAAGACCTCATATCACTACAGCAGAAATATTGCAGCCTGTACATCACACTTTCCACAAATCCATAAACAGAGCTCCTTTACACAGGAAATTAGCCCCAGTGTAATCTAAGGTCCAATTATAAACCAATAGAGCTGTATTAATTCAAATCCTTTTGGCACAATCAGATTTTTATTTGTTTATCTTTCTCCAATTAGAAACAGATTAACAAAATAAATCACTTTTAAATCAAACAACAGGACTGAACATGGGCTGATGCCAATTTAACAGTATTAATATAAAAGTTAACTYAAGCAATGTGCTTTTTTCCCCACATATCTTCATATTCTCTAGCTCTATTGAGGTTATTTCACTTCCTCTTCTCCTTTATTTATTAAATCAAGCTTGTTAAGACTATCTTCAGCTTAATGTACATTGTATTGTGTACAACACTGGCAAACTGATTAAGATGAAATAAAAAATTAGTTAAAGGTTTTCTATAACATCAGTTTGAAACTAAGTTTAAAATTCAGCTTTTTTTGTACAGCTCTTGTTTTTGAGTGATGAAACAGATTACTTAGGTTCCCTTAACATTTTATGTATATTTTTTAAAAAATAAGAGAAATAAATTCAGATTGAAACACCTGGCTTAGCTGAGCTCTGTACTGTGAGGTCCAAAGTTTCTGTGGTTGGTATTTTTTTCATTCTCTTTCTCCGCAGTTATGGTCAATACAGAACCCAGTAAACAAATTATTCTTTCCCTTCCACATTATCTTGTCCAATTGTGTGTGTCTGCACCAGTGACTATACTAGCAATATTATCATTGTCTTTGAATTTTGTCCTTATTAACTTCACAAAAACATGATTTTGTAGAGAAGAAAAATACCTTTCCCTTAAATGCTTAGTCATTAGTATATTTCAGTGATTTAACCACCAGCAAAGAGTATCAGTTCACCCATAAAGTGACYCATTATTTCAAAGATGCTACCATAAAGTGATGTCTGGCTTTCTTAAAATTTGACTTTATGATTACAAAGACATAAGAGTCCCTGGTACATTGTGGCTTGATAATTACTGGCAGTTAAGTTCTACCTTTGGGTAGTCTTGCATCATAGCCAAAAATTATGACCACCAATGTGTATTGCTCAGTTACCGTTTTTATCACTTTTTATCACTTTGTTTCACTGGGTCATGCATATTGTTTTTAGTGTGTCTGTCTAAGCAGATGTGGGAWTTTTTTTAAATAGTTGCTTTCTGTACATCCCAAAAGAAGGAATAGGAAATGRCTCCAGAGTTTTGCAGGTAATATTGAAGTAATTTTAATACATGACTGACTTATTTTAAAAATCAGTAGATTGACAGAAGCATCACATACACAGCACATTTGGATTGTGAGAGTTTGGCCTGGAAACACTTCTTTCCATTCAGAGTAATTTAATGTATGCTAATCTCCAATTGCCTGCATATTCAACAGTTATATTTTAGCAACTACCTTTGGCTATATCTATACTGGTAAATAAAAACAAACCAGGACTTGGTTCTCTGGTTTGAAATCAAGTTGCACATCTGGCTTCTGTCCACATACCTAATCTCTTCCTTGCATCTGGCTTCTGTCCATATACCTAATACTCTTCCTGAGTATTTTATGATGACAATGTTCCACCTTGAAGCAGACAAGATTTGAGATCAAAACTGGGAATATTGCCCTTGGTACACTTGACAATCAAGTCTCAGGGAAAGAGCAAAAAGTTAAGCATTCCAAAATCACAATTAGTACATATAGGAAGACATCAAAAA
Organism: Rhea americana; assembly: GCF_003343005.1. Classification (NCBI taxonomy): domain Eukaryota; kingdom Metazoa; phylum Chordata; class Aves; order Rheiformes; family Rheidae; genus Rhea; species Rhea americana. The sequence continues at coordinate 3,836,169 of NW_028186901.1, forward strand.
TGGTAGAAGTTGGTGACTGTATAAAGAACAACAATTGGTTAAATATATACAAGCAGAATTTGTGTGGTTGGGCCTGACTTCTTCTGAGAAATTCCAGGAGTTCAAACCTAGGAAACTATAGAAACATTGCTGAAGCAGGCTAAAATGCCATCTCCCCAGACCCCATCAATAAGAGGACTGAAAATAGAATGAAAGGCAGAGAACGTAGCAATCGGTGTGCAGGGACCACAAAAGGAACCCAGAGATGCTGCTCACTGAGGACCACAAATACTACTGTTTACCCCAAATCTGAGTCTACGATTTTGCAGAAAGATTGCCCAAGCTCATCTATTCTTCTACCTATGAGCTATTGTAGCTCATCCGTGTGGGCTTCCTCGGGCCAAGGAAGATCTTGAGCAGTTGGTTACAAATGAGTATACTAGGGATTGATACTGAGATCAGTATCATCCAATATCTTCGTCAGCAACCTGGATGATGAGACAGAATGAACCTGCAGTAAGACTGCTGAACAATTTTAAATAGAGAGGGAGATGGCTGATACACCAAATGATAAACCAGTAAGATCTTACTAAAATTGAACCCCTTGAAGTTCAACAAGGAAAAGCACAAAGGTCTGCCCCAGGACAGAATAAGCCTACACATCAACATAGGCAGGGAACTGACTGGCAGCCTGCTGAAGAGGACCTGAGGTGACAGTAAACACTAAGTCACATATGAAACAGCAGTACATTCTCTTTATAAATAAGACAAACTGCAAACTAGGCTGCACTGGGAGAACTGTGACCAGGGGATCAAGAGAAGTTGTTATGTCCTCCTATTCAGCACTGGGAATACAGCAACTAGAATTCTGTGTGYATTTTGGGCCTTGCAGCTCAAGAAGGATATTGAAAAACTGGAGAAAATACAGCAAAGAACTAYGAAGATGATCCTTTGGGGACTGGAGAATATGATTTGTGAGAAGAGGCTAAGGGATCTGATCTTGCATAGCCTGGCAAAGGGACAACTTATAGGCATCTAGTAACAGCCTACAGCTACTAGAAAGGCAATTATAAAGACAACGGAGCCAAACTCTTCTGCAACGTGGCAGAGAGTAAAACTACCCTGATCTCATCTAGTGTTGATGGTAGTCCTGCTTCAAATGAGAGACTGGACTGGATAACCCCCAGATATCCCACTCAATCAACCTTTCTGTGATTCAGTGACACTAGCTCAAACCTAGCTGAAAAGTCACAGTGAGTCTCTAGAAAAGTAATAGAGTCAGGAATGTAACTGATGGTCTCCTTAAAATCTTGGTTTGGATCAAGGTTTAGAGTTGAYCTTTGTTGACATATATTGTTGTATCTTCTATTTTGCTGGAAATGCTGTGAACCTTTCTAGCCTTGCCCTTTGTTGCTGCATTTGGTGGTTGGATAAGTCACTTTGGAAGGAGAGAAACTGTTCCTTTTCCAGGAAACAACTGAGTCAAGGCAAAAAAAAAACCTCTCCACAGTGGGATCATTTTCTTTAACATGCTGACTGAAGATGATCCAGTGCGAGAGACATACAACCAGTCATCACCRCAGCACCTGAAGAAAGAACACATTATATAAAGTCTGTAGTTAGATGTAAGCCTGAAAGTCATTACAAGTTGGTGAACTGAGAGCAAGGTAACAGGAAGAGTTCTGCCTTACAGCTACTCAGAAAATACAATGGGGAGTTGGGGATTTTGTTTTTATTTTGTCTCACACAACATATCTGAGTTTTGCTATTTCAAAACTGTTTCTTACCTATCACACTAAAACTTAGCTTTAGATATTCAGAGGCATTTTTGGCATGCTTATCTCAAGGATCAAGCAGACTCACTGACTTGGGTCCTGTTATTAAAAATATTGCTTTATGTTTCAGTAACAGATGTCTTTTTCCCAAAGTTCATCCTGTAGATGGAGATAGATCTGTTGAATGTTTATTGCTAGTGATTGAAAGGGAGAGAACACAGATGTTCTCATGCTGAGCACCATTTGATTAGTAAATGAGGACAGTGCAGAATTTTTTGGCAGGCAAGTGGTACGTACATCCAAAAACTTAACAGTAACAGGAGATTTAAATCCTTCAGACCTGCTGGCAAAGATTTCAGTTGGACATGAGGTAGGATAAGAAAGACAAATAACTGGAAAATTAAAAAAACTAAAAGACAGACATCAATAAACTTTGTAGAGAGACTCCACAGAGAGGCTGAGAGAAGCAGGGGAAAGGCATTAAAGCAAGGCACTAGTTCTGCAAAGAAGCAATTATAAGGATTTACATGCAAATTACTGTGGAATTGAGGACTAATTTGGAAAAATGAAGCTATGTTTGGTTCATCAGTGATCTTAAACACAAGAATAAACAAAATATGTAGGAAATAGAAACTAGGTCAAGACAAATACAAAATTATTTCATGAGTATATAGAGATAAACCCAAACAAAGCACACACAAGCAAAGACCATCGAGGCAACAAGAAATTCATTTTATTATTAGTGAGCTAAGAAGTGTATATTAAGGAGAAATATTCTATGAGAGAGCAGAAAACAATTATTTGCAGATACAGACAATTAGAATGTATAATGCTATTTTTGAGTAAAGCTTCATTGAAAAAAAAACCTTTCCATCTTTTGATTAAATGATAGGAAGCTATTACAGTTCATAAAAACATTAATGGAGTGATATTGCAGAGTTGAGAAGAGTTGCAAAATACTGAAAGAGTACTCAGTCTGATCAAATGCATTCAGATTGGCCAGTATCTAAGAAATCTATAGGTAACTAGGTTTGAGAATGTGTGGAGACATGAATATATGACTTTTTATATGCATATTGCTAAGAAGAAAAGAGTAAGCTGTGAGAGCATTATGGGTCTAATACTCTAATTTCAATTCTGAGAAAAAATATGGTGTACATAACCAATAATATATAAGCACCTAAAGGAATATGGAGATCAGCATATACCATGAATTTGTCAAAAATAAACAAGTCAAAACAGTGTATATTACTTCAGAGAATCCCTGCAAGAGTCTTTCTTGGTCCAGAATGACTAAATACTTGAAGTATCTAACAGTCTGCATGTGAAAATTAAAGACCACATTGAGATAAAAAGCTTGTATGTTGGAGGACGATGTGAGAATTCAGCTATGAAACTGAGGCAAAAAGTCATAGAATCATAGAATCAGTAAGGTTGGAAGGGACCTCTGGAGATCATCTAGTCCAACCCCCCCTGCTCAGCAGGGTCACCTACAGCATGKTAGACAGGGTTGCATCCAGGTGGACCTTGAAGATCTCCAGAGAAGGAGACTCCACAACCTCTCTGGGCAACCTGTGCCAGGGCTCCGTCACTCTCMCAGGGAAGAAATTCCCCCTCACRGTCAGGCGGAACTGCCTGTGCTTCAATTTCTGCCCATTGCCTCTTGTCCTGTCACACGGGACAACTGAAAAGAGTTTGTCCCCGTCCCCCTGACACCCTCCCTTCAGGTACTTGTACACAGTGATCAGATCCCYCCTCAGTCTTCTCTTCCCCAGGCTGAAGAGGCCCAGCTCTCGCAGCCGTTCCTCRYAGGGCAGGTGCTCCAGCCCTCTGATCATCTTTGTAGCCCTACGTTGGACTCTCTCCAGTAGCTCCATGTGTCTCTTGTCCTGCGGAGCCCAGAACTGGACACAGTACTCGAGATGAGTATATTGTAGTATATTGTTCAATAATGAGTGGTGCAGAGAACAGCCAATATTGTGGGAAACATCTCTGTAYGCACTAGAGAGAGGGCTCATGACTAAAATAGCATTTTTAGAGAAAAAGCTCTAGAGTTTAGAGTATCCTTAGTGGAAAGAAGCAGTAGCAGGCTTAAATTACAGCAAGGATGATCTGGTTAGATTAAGTATAGCTTTTTTAATCAGAAAGATCATGAAGTATTGAAATAGATTGCACAAGAGGGTTATGGTGCCTCCAGCATCAGAGGTCTTGAAGAACAAATTAGACAAGCTACCATCAGAAATGACACAGAAATAGCTGATGTTGCCTSAAGAAAGGGGAAAACACTGTAGAGACCTATGATACCAATCAATTTCATGCTTCAAGCACTGATATTCACATATGCATCTAACTGTATTGATTTCAACTCTTGATGGACACAAACATAGATGTACTGAAATATTACTTTTGCAGTTAGTCTAATCTAGCCAAACACAGGATAGCTTAAGGGAGTTCATTCTTTCAAGATCAAGGACAGAAAAATTCAGAAAATTAGAGCCAGGTTCTGGAGAACACTCAATTTTTTTTTTCCTATTCTCATCATATGAGAATTCAAACTCACAGTTAAATGAGATATTACAGACTGTTTCCAGAACTCGGCATGGCAAATAATGTGGGGCTGGTAAAATGGTAATAGTTGCRTTGTGTATTTGAAATGGGTGTAGATTAGAGCTCTTTCTCATWAACCGGGTGCCAAATCCATTTTTCAGCCAATAGAGTAGTTGAATGGATTGTAACTCCTGTTCCACTCCATATGAAATAGCATTTCATAACTCAATATACAACATAATGCTTCACCAACCATTTAATTGTCCATTTTTGTTCTCATCATAAACTGCAAGAGCAAAAGTTGAATTGATTTGCTCATGTGCCAGGAACGTTGGTATCGGATTACAATTTGAGTTATACGCCTTTAATGTGCATGTTGATGTGATGATAATATTATTATTAATAATAATACATAGCAATTCTGTAACTGCTCTCTGATTATACCAATATGATTTACAAACTCTAATTAGGTGAGTCTTTCAAAGCTCTCATAACAAGCAAAATAGGCCCAAAAATAGCAGTTACAATTATACTTCTCTTTCAGCAAGAATTTCCTTAAGACTTGTAATCTATAACAAAGAAAATACAGGAATATGCATATTTGGGCAAAAATTTGTATGCTAAAGATATAGATATTAGTTTTACTCATATTAAGCTTGTTCTTTTTCTTACATGACATTGTGCCTCCACACAATGAGCAATGAGGAAATTTTTATTTCCTCTCCTGGAAAACAAAAGTTAGCTTACAAATTGCAAACTTTGCAACTCATTCATATTCAATATAAGTAGCTTATTAAATATTAATTTGTAGGAAAAAATCTCAGTATCTTTACTTTCCCCTTCACTCTATGTTCTTTGTTTTATGTAACCTGCATGCCATTGTTTCTGTCACTTGACAGGTTGATTTCTATACTATACTAACATGTTTAAACTAACCGTTATGCAAATAGTARAGCTGAAATTTACTTCAAGTAGGTATTTTATTTCCAGGCATGGTATGCTTTTCACATAATTGCTCATACATAAAAAATGAATAAAAAATAATTCTAAAAAATATAGTTGCACATGCATAGGTATTAAGAACTAAATCTCTATTTTAAATATGAAACATCCAGTTAAAAACTCCTTCAGGCCAACACTGCCTCATGATTTTCCACCACCTATTTAATTTCCTGCAGTTCAGCATTATTCTTTTACAGAAACATTTTCTCTCTCCCTGCTGCCCCTTATCTCTGTTTTGCCTTTTTGGAGCTAGACCTTCAAATTTGGCAGCTTGAAAGAGGACATTTTACAACTTGATGCTGCTTTTGTATCTTTTTAATAATATTTTTTATCCTCAAGGAAACTGTATGCAATCTTTGTAAGGGTATCTGAATTAACATCAGAGCAAAGTTCTACCTGATACCTGGAACCAGTGAGTAAAATCTATGGTAAGTGAACCTATGGCATGACCTTTCAGCTTCTGCTATTCACAGGAAAGCAGAATCTGCTTGGACACAGTCATAGACTGGATTAATTCTGCATTTCACGAGTATAGCATCAATCATAATATAAGCAAATGGAGGTGTTTTGGGAGATTTTACATGACATTGAATTCAGTTAACATATTCCACCATACTTTACCTCTTCTATGCTGCTTCCTCTTTTCCACTGCAGTGTAAATTTCTGCAGAGTTTGACTGAATGGAATAAAATGAAGCATCATCTAAAATACATTTCCTTATCAAAAAGAAAGTATTAAAAAGYTTTTCCTCTCTTGATTTTATTTTTAATAAGGAAAAGTCAGTACATTTTTTATTATACTTTTACTAAATTTATCTTTTTCATATAATTATGAAGTCTTACTATAAAATTCCTTAATATTAATACAATATAAATCTAATTGAAATCCACATACACACAAACACATACATGCACACAAAGAACCTCTTTGCTGATTTAAAAACTAGCTATGTTTTATTTCTGATCTGATTAAATCAGTCCCATGGGTAACCAGTAACACAACATGTATTTATGAGAATTTCCCATCTAAACAACCATATTAGCTAATTTCTCACTTGCTTTATGTCCTCATATATAAGTACGTAAAGACAGGTAGGGCTTTATATAGTCTGAATTGGAAAAGAAATACTACTAATAAAATTTGATTTGACAAAGAATTAAGAGATGTTCTAGATGTACATTTTGTAAAACAAAATGGGTTCAACTTAAGCAACCCATTCCAGTTAAACAAAAAAAGTAGTGKGYGACTCCCTGCTGCAGGGGTGGAGGCACTCATCTGTGGACCTACGTTGTTAYCTGGAGAGGTTTGCTGCTTGCTGCAGGCTCAGGTCCAGGATGTGGAGAAACTACCACGGCTTATCTGGCCCTCAGGTTACCCCCTGTTGCTCTTCCATGTGGGCACCGGTGATACCACCAGGGCAGCTTGGAAAATATCAAACATAACTCCAGGGGCAACGTTCAGAGGCATGGGCGCCGAGGTGGTTTTCTCTTTGATCCTGCCAGATCCATCTCACTAAGTGGGGTAAAAGCAGATCTGCCAACAGGAAAAGGAGCAAAGGAGCTCCTACAAGACAGCACAAGAGGAAATACCCTTTAAGGGAAATTGGTATGTTCGGGTGCCTCTCAGAAGTGCCTGTATGCTAACRCGCATAGTAGAGAGGATAAACAGGATGAATTAGAGATCCTCACAGGCAAGTTGATGAAGTACAGGCTAGAAGAACAGTGAAGKGAATTAAAATCTGGCTGAATGACCAAGCTTAGGAGGCTGTGATCAATGGTGTGAAGTCAAGCTGGAGATCAGTAACTAGCGGTGTATCCCAGGGTCAGTACTGGGTCCAGTACTGTTCAACTTACTCATCAGYGACCTGGATGATGGAGAACAGTGCACTCTCAGCAACTTTGCTGATGATACAAAACTTAGAGGAGAGACTGATACACCAGAAGGCTGTGCTGCTATTCAGAGGGACATTGACTAGGTGAAGAGATGGGCAGGCAGGAACGTCATGAAGTTCAACAGAGGGAGGGCAAGGTCCTGCACCTGGGGAAAAATAACTCCATGCGCCAGCACTGGCTTGGGTCTGATCTGCTGGAAAGCATCCCTGAGGAGAAGTCCTGGGGGTCCCAGTGGACCACAAGTTGACCATGAGCCAGCAATGTGCCCTTTGCTGCAAAGGTGGTCAATGGTATCCTGGGCTGCATTGGGCAGATCATCGCCAGCAGGTCAAGGGAGGTTATCCTCCCCCCCTCTACTCAGCACTGATGAGGCCACACTTGGGGTGTTTTGTCCAGTTCTGGGCTGCCCAGTAGAAGAGAGAGATGGATTAGCTGGCGAGAGTCCAGCAGAGGGCTACAAAGATGATTAAGGGACTGGAACATCTTTCATATGAGGAAAGTCTGAAAGAGCTGGGATTGTTTAGCATGGAGACGAGAAGGCTTGGGRGGGAGGATCTTATCAGTGCATTTAAAAACCTGAAGAGAAGGTGTAAAGGTAAAGAATGAGACTTTTCTCAGTAGTAGGACAGGAGGCAACATGCACAAACCTAGCACAGGAAGTTCCATCTGAACGTAAGAAAGAAACTTTTTTTTACTCTGACAGTGACTAAGCACTAGAATAGGTTGCCCAGAAGGTCTGTGGAGATCTCACCTTCAGAGATATTCAAAAGCTGTCTGGACACAGTTCTGAGCAACACGCTCTAGGTGACCCTGTTTGAGCTGGGGATTGGATTGGAAGATCTCCAAARGTCTCTTCCAACCTCAGTCAYTCTGTGATTCTGTGAAAAAAGGAATAAACTCTTTCTCTATTTTGATAAGACCTAAATACCTTGCTACTAGGMAATTTTCTGAATTTATTAATAGGGCTTTGAAAAGAGGAGCTTCACTGTATTTTGTCAGTTCTTGCATCCTGGTTCACCAGATKCGCCAGAACTCTTCCAGTATTAATACGGACAATGCATAGATATTTAAAATTAGGTATGCAATAGTAATTATAAGTATAATTGAAGTGACTGGAGGACTTGGACTGTCTGTATATCTGTAATGAATAGACATAAAAGTATGTGGAATTTCAAGTAATTCATATTTTTACAATAATGCAAACTCTCATTAGGAATTGTCAACTGATTTCATTTAAAAGTAGGCATATTTTAGTAAAATGAAGAATGTTTGAACTGATTGGAGATGAACTTTGAGCTGAGGTTTATTGAAGTTTTGTTGCCAAWTATGGAAAAGCTACAGAAACTAATGTTAAAGCAAAGGAAACAAAGGCTTAGCCTGATGCTTGTATAACAAGGTGTGAGGAAAAGAACAAATGACAGGAATTGAATGTTTATTTGAAAATGAGCAAAATACAGCCAGGGAGTCAAGAATTTGACAATGTGTGTGAGAGTACCAGCAAGCATCATATAACAAGCAGCTATTCCACACAAGTTATATGACTGAATGACTCTCTGAAAAAAAGTTGCAAGAAACAAATGGGTGGGTGCATGGAATGAACCCAGGAATGACAGGCTGCTGCAGGTAGCTTTCATGGGGTGGCTCCTTGCCCACACACCTGCCTCCTTGAGTTTTGCATGTTACCACCTGGGGCCAAATAAACAGAATTATAGAAAAAGGATCAGCTCTTACTATAGTGGTTATAGTATCCATACGACAAGWAGTCATTTGTTTTAGCTTTACAAAATTGCTCAGTACTTTACATTCTTGAAATATATATCTTGTAGTGTGGTTATTACAACCACTACTATGAGAGCTGGCATTACTGACTGGTAAGAATATACAAGTCTKTTTCTATTCTTAACATGTTGATTCATAACTCTCTACAATTCACATTGGCTGTAACGAGACACATTTGCAAACAACCATGGTGCATTTTGACCCTGTAAGCTCTTTAGATTGAACAGTGTTCCCTTTTTATATTTGTACTATCCTTAGCCCATAATAGGATGCCTTTTGAGTGCTTTTGCTATGCCGAATTAATAATAAAGAATAACAATTAGTACCTGTCTTTTGATCCTGAATCCAGTACACTCTAAAGATTATCTGAGGAAAAGATTATCTTTATATAGAGATATAAATATAAAGATTTATAAAAGATATATGGGCATGTTGATGTAAGAAGCATAACTGAATAAATGTGAATAGAAGTGCTTTAAAGGATAATGTGCATTTGGTCATAATCCACCGCACTCCCTTGCAAACCTCTCACACAACTTCTCCTGTCATCTCTGGTGTTTTCYCAATGTCCTAGTATATTTTAACCTTTTCTAAAGTGCTACTCCTACTCCTGTGATTGAGTACAAGTTCCCATTCACTCACTGAGCTTCTGGGAAGGTCTTAGAAAGTGCGAAACAAAAATTGAAATAAATCCATGAGGATAAAGAACAGAACAAAATAATGAATCTTCTCACAAATTCCTTATATTCTTTCATTTATGTTGGGCAAAAGAAATGAGTAGTTTCTTRTATTAGAAATACATTATCTGGATGTCTACCTCAATAATCATTTCTAGACTATTTTATTCCAACTTCTATTTACTGCCATAGTCTGCTGATTTAAGTGTASATATATTTAAGTGAAAGTAAATGCCTTCTGCTCTCCAAGACACAGTCAATTAAAGTTTTTGCTCAGTCCTTTTAAGAGTTGTGCTGCCCCTTCCTTATTTGCCAGAGGAAGAGAGAGAAGAAGAAATTGGTTTACTGTAATGTTTCTTGTATCATAATCCGTAACGCTGCTAGTACATCAAGCTAAATCCTGCACCCTGTGAGTGTGCAATTATCATGCACTCAGAAAAAGTACTTCATTCTACAAGTTAGGATGATGTATAATATTCTCCTCACAGGCTGGTTTAAATTTTCTGTTACACTGCAGAGCAAAAATGCTTCATTAAAAAAGAATTAAAGGTAATCCTCCTAAACAGCACCACTGTCTTATACATAAGCCTATCACAATCTTTATTTTAAGTACTTCAAATTGGTATTATCAACATGGTGGTTTATTTTGTGATCACCTCTCCCTCTTGTGGCTGAATTCAGCAAAGAGAAATCCTGTCATTTACAACTAAATGAAACCGGGTAACCCTGATTATTATTAATTTCTAATATCAGGATGTTGCAAGGTATGTTTAAGTTATAAAGTGTTATGAATTGTTAAGGATGTAGTTTAATGACTCCCTTCGGCATGCACATTTACACTCAGGTACTGCAGAAGTATTGTTATCTCACTAGATTTTAACCACCTTAACTTTGACCTGTTAAATTATTGCATAGGTTATACTGCTAAATGGATGTGTATAAATGAAACATTTTAAGAAGTCTTTGAAGAGTGAGGAATACTTTTATTTACAGGGATGTCATCAAATTAATACTTGTTTGTCTGTAGTGAAAATTATATGCTGCATATCGTAACAAATTAAATCTTATTATAACTGAAAGCTGTGTATAACCTCATACTGCCTTACTACTTAGAGGAACTGCAAAGGCTATATATTTTTCCCAAAGAGCATAACATATGCCCAAAACCTGTGTTTTCAGGTTGTTCCTCTCACGTGTTTGACATCCCTTTATGCAGACTGAGTTATATTATTTTGATGTCAGTTTAATTTGGTTTTGGACCTTTCACATAGCATTTTGAAAAAAGAACCTGCAGGGAAATAAACACCCACTCCTGCAAAAACAGCAAAATTTGACAGTATAACAACAAAACTGAGCAAAAAGGGGTGTCGGCAACTAAAGTTGTATGGTATGTGTGTACATGTGAAAAGTGTCAGATCTGCATTATCTCCCTTTCATATATGTATAAACTAATCATCAACTGTTTAAAGGAGTTGGGAGAGGAGTGGTGGCAAAACAGTTAAGTTTCTGACAGCCTTTACCGGATGCTCTTTTTGGATTCTCACCCACAATTCATTCCAGTCAGTTCAAGTGTGCGGACGCCCACTCAGCCAAGAATGGCCAACAGTGATTACCTCCACATCCCTTCCYTGCATACCGTAGGCTGTAGACAGTGGGACGTCCATCTACCTGCCCGAGAATAGACTTMTAGAGGTTTTAAAAATTCTTCAGGGGATCTAAGATGCTCTCATGGAACTGAGACATCTAACACAGAACCTAGGGGAAGTCTTCCTCCTTCTGGAGTAGTGCTTTTTATTCTCAAAGCACACTGGATGCTTATGCAGGGACAGCTGAATCAAGCTTTGGTGAATGAGATTCATCTCAGAATTACGACACCTACATTTATTTGTGTATTGACTATATCTCCACAGACTGAGTGGGAGCTAAGGCTGACTCTCAAGAAGGCGGYTACATTTAGCTCCTAGTCTAGCTCAAAACCCTACCCTGATGTGTCTTAAATGTGGCAGTCTAATAAGCAGTTTAAGCATATAAAAGCCGTGGAATGCAATGCATTTTAAATGCTTCAAAAAGAGTAGTCTACCAGTTCTCTTGGAAAGAAAGTTCAAATTATAGGCAAGTCCCCTCTGCTGAATTTAATAATAATAATAAAAAAAAATTCAGGAAAGTCTAAATAATTTTCAGGAAAGTCTTTAAATAAATTAGGTCTTCCCATGAAATCGTTCTGGTTTCAGTGATAAATAATGAAACACAAACATTCCTGTTAGTACCATTAGAATCCTTTTAGCAATTTTCAACTTTTTCATCTGAGAGTTGTTGCCYAAAACCTCTTGTTCACCTGCTTAGGTCATCTATTCTTCACCATGGCAACCAGGAAATTACTGTAACTCAGTGGCCTGAAGTACCAATGTATTTATTTTCCTTGCCTGTGTTCTCCTGAGTGAGGAAATGGGGATTGTCTTACATCATGAAACCRGTGAGGTCTGTAGCCAACTTTGATTCTGGATGAGTGGATCACAATCATATTTCATACTCACTCAAAATAGCATTCRTCTCCCTTTCATAATAGTCCCCTTCTTGCTGTTAGTCCAATCATTTCTAGAAGACATTAGCCTGAATCAAAGGGGAAACTTTTCTTTGAGATATACCTAACCTACTTTGCTGACAGATTAAAAGATTAAAACCTTGACCTTCTTGCTTTTGATTGATATTAACCTAGAGAAGGGAATTCTGGTCTCAGTGCCTGTGATTTTATTCATAGGTACAGATTACACTGTAAGTTCTTCTATGATCAAATCAACCTATACTGGAGTATAGTAACTGTTTGCAGCTGTTTAGCTAAGAAGGACTAAGCTAACGGAAATAAATTGCTCACTTCGAATTGTTCAAGTGGCTGGACACCCACATTTATCTGCCGTGACACTGTAGCTCAGAGGCTGGAGGAGATTTAAAGGCTAAGGAGAATTGGGTTAATTTTATGAACATTGTTTTGATTTAGAGAGCCAATACAAATATTATTGTACTTTCTTTATGTTCACTGTAAGCTCCTTTAAAAATGTATGAAAGCAAAACTCCATTCTGCCACAACGAGACATTACACACTCTGGCTACATAAAAATGATACATTGAAATACTTTCTTCAGAAAATAGCTACTGAAAATGTAGACATTTGGACCACTGCTATCATGTATTTCTYATAAAAGTTCCAATTAAACATTAAATTACATATATACATATATTTATTTGAAGCAAAGAGGTCTTTCAAACTTTGTTTTTACCTTGAGATTTTCTCGCTGCAGGGATAAGCCTATTTTATTAGAGCTTATTTTACAATGAGCTCTTTATCAGGTCTACAGCTAGCTTGTAACCCCTAGGGGTTCAAATATAAGTGGACAGATCTCTTCAAGGTTTTCTTGAAAAACTCTTAAAAGCTTGCTATTATTTTCCTGTTAGACTCAGGTCAGAACTAATTTTGAAGAGATTTTTTTAAACCTCTGATCCTGTTACACCCCCAGGTAAAGAAGTGAAGTGGCAATGGAGGAAATATGGTAATTTTAGCAGAGGCATACAAGGAAAAAAAAAAAAAAATCTAAGAGCAAGGAGAAAAAACCAACCTAGATATACAGAACATTCTTTCAGTAACGTTTTTGGCATCTTTAATAATATTTTTTAGCACTTTTAGCAATTTTTTCATCTTTAACAATTGTTTACTGTCACGTGTAGAACAGAAGCTGGCAAGAACTTTTTGATTGCTTCTGGCCTAACCCATTCGGCCTGTTGACACCCCAGATAATCACTACACTATTCTCTCCTGCTTTGGGAACAAGAYTGATAACTGGCTGTGTAAGACCGTGATTCCTGTCTTACTAGCTCTCRTGTAACATGGTCCACGCATCCCTCCCATCCTTCCCAAATAACTCCGTAAAGGTCAACAGAATCAGCTCTGAACTTACCGCTCTGGCCTGGAGATCARCATCAGGGCCGGTGGCATTAGGGCTAGGCACACTGGTGCAAACTAGGGCATTTCGGGATGAATCATGTCCTTAGAATGCTGCTGCCATCCCAAGACGCAAGCTGGTATTGCTGTGYGCAGCGTCCGCAGAAAACACTGCTGATGGGAGCTTGGGGAAAGAAATAGGAAGGCAAATATGTCATCTTTCTTAAAGTTCCACTTTTTTCTACTAAAGCTGTAAACTGAGCCCTATTTTTTTTATTTCTTCTTCTTTTTTCACAAAGCCACTTTCATGAGAAATAACTGGTTTAAAAAATTATGAAATATAGCATTCCCCATGTCTCATGAAAACATCTGTTTTCTATATGGACATCAGACTGTGCTACAGAGCAGAGTGTTTGTTCCTTGCCCTTCCTCTGCCCTCCTGTAAAGGACCTAGCTAATTTTTCATGYCAAACACTTCAGAAAATTCTTTATTGTTTGGAGCCCTTAAATGGCAATCAGATATTTTTCTAAAACAATCTGCTCTAGATCAGCAGATTAGATAGAGTCTAATTAACACTTCTTACTTTTGCGGGTGTGATCATTCACACTGAAGTGATAAATTCCTAGACTTCCCTAAGGAGAAATCAAGAGCCAAAGTTATATTGCTGTGATCATAGCAAATTTTACTTTAGCATAGGCTTGTAGGAGCAGGATGGTTCATCGTCCAAACTCTTTTTTTCAGAAAACTCTGAAAAAAAACAGATGCCTTATTCTATCTACTTTACATACTAATTTTCTAAGCACTTCTGGTTAATGCATTAGAATGTGATTCTTATTAGCAATTAGCACTTATTCCAGCACTTATTAGCATATAACCATAGCTATGTTATTATTACAACTTAATTGTTCATATCACTGTTAACCAAAATTAATTCTAAGAAACATTCCAGTGTTATAATTAAAAAAAAATCCTAATTTTTTTTTTCTTTTTAACCTCAACAGGTACTCCCCATGCAGTGTGGTTCATATCAGCATATCTAGAGTAAGGCTTAATTACCACAAACAAAGTTCCTAGACCTAAATTTGACCTGCACTTCTGCAAAGCTAAACCGTTTCAGTGAGGTCTACAACGCTACTCAGGAGTCATTTGTCTTGCTATAAGATGGGTCACATTAATTTCTTTGCGTTTGTTTAGTTCTTTACAACAGTCTTTCTCATATTAACATCTAGCCAGTTGTTTCTATCCATTAGGAGAGAAATTCYTTCATTATCCCACCTTGTGGCTACTGAGCAGTTCAACCCACTTGTGATTTTTAACTGCGTGCTTGTTCTTCCATGAAATTACAAAGGCTATTACTATTGGGATGTAATTAATCCTACTTCTACTGTGTGGTAGGGAGTTCCACAGGTTAATTGTAGCGTGAGATAATTATGCTTCAGCACTTGTAAAATACTGCTTGTTTCAGGTGTAACTTGGCTTACTGCATCACACCTTATTCTATATTAACCTTCTTGTCACCACCTGCCCTTTTCTGTGGCCTGAAATTCTCTCTTGGATGTGGTCTGACAATATCTAAATGTGGGAGCTTTTCCAGGATTGAATTGTTGCTTCCAGTGCTCTATTGCTTTTCAAAGCTCACTTATCACCACCAAACCATGTAGTAAAAGAGAAACACAGAAACTATGGTTTTTTACCTTCCATCTCATAAACAGGTGATTTGTTTTTATCATGGTAGCCTTAACAGTGCCACCAGCTTACATTATTTTTTACTGTTCTTGCAGGGATTGTAATGCAATAAAACCTAGCCATGCTTTTTTTTGGTTATGGGAAAGAGGAATAAAACTTTATCCACACAGGGTTTTTCTTAGGTTCCAGTGTCTGGAAGTAAATGGGGCTATATGTTCCCCTAGCCTAAGATATAGTTTGAGACTGGTTTCATTTATGAGCAGAAAGCAAGAGAATTGCTTGATTCAGAGAATGGCTGGACAGGTGAATGCTCCACTTGCTGGCCAGCATAGCTGAGCCTGAAGGCAGGAAAACAGTTTTGAAGTGTGAGCACAGGCTGGGGGAAATGTGGTTCAATCTGAGATGCTATCTTGCAAGGAGGRATGCCTTCTCCTGCATACTCTTTCTGTCCAATAYTTTTCAAGTGAAGGTTATAGCTCTGAAGATTTGCTGTTTCTTTGTTTTTGTTTCTGTACCAAAACACTATAAAAGCTGTGCAGAACAGTACGGGTTTCTTGGAGCAGTTTGTTGTTTGGGGCCTTGCAATACGGCAGCAGAGGACTACAACTATCTCATCACTTCTTTCAACACAACAAGAGATGAGACAAGGAGAAGAGTTGAAGAGCTTTCTCAGGGTTTCCTTTATATTACCCTGACRAGCAGGTAGATGCTTTAAGCCTTCTACAGACAATGTTTTTCTTTGAGAAGTCTGGGTGGAGATAGATATCGTGAAGTTTCAAAGTGTCTTCGTATCTTTCAGTGGCAATTTTAAATCTTTTCCCAATCAATTTACCTGCAAATCTAATATTATCACAAAGCTAAAATCTGTGAAGGAAAGTGGACAATGTTGGTGGCACACCTGGGAAGTCTGTATGGAAATAGCTGGGGAAAGCAATGCCGGATGCGGGTGTGTTCTGAGTAATCTTGAATCACCTGAGCATTTGAACACTGTCCTGGCCAAAATCCTCATACAAATGATACTATGCTTTTTTGTTCTAGATACTTCACTCTGAATTTACTCCTCTCACTTTGAAGGAGGGTAAATTACTTGAGTTTTCACACTCTGTCTGGGACCTGAGGAAGAAAAAGTTCARTTTTCAAATGACTAAATAAATGTGCAACACATTAAAGGCTGCAGTTCCCATGTCACTTGGGGTCTTAGTCACAAAACTCCCATTAACTTCTGAAGTGAAATGTTTTTACYCTGCACAGCTCTTTGAAAATATGCCCCAAAGATTTTACCAGAAAGATAATCCGTGAAGGAAACAATAAAATTCAGGGAAAAAGTGGAAATTCTTTTTTTTATGCATATTGCTGGAGCCTTAACTGGCTGATCTTGTACATCATAAAATGTGATAACTAGATATAACAGCGATTTTAAGGAGAAAGGAGACAACAGATGAACTTTCCATTTGCAAGGTGCTGCACAGAGATTTATACCTTGACATTAAAACAAAAAACCCTCARCTATAGTGTCACAGCCCCACTGATATCAGCAGAGTCCAACTGATTAAGCTGGCGGGTAATGTGCTCCGTGACTTGGGCAGTGCAGGGAGCGTGCGTTATAGGAACGATACTGGATACACAGCTGAGGGAGGAGACCGTACTTGAATGAGATTGACTCATCTCATCTACTATGAGATGACATTGTAGCTTAAAGCTGGGAGCTGAACTTACCTCCCTTCAGGTCCTTTTTCTTCATCCTGTCAAAATTTGTATTCTAAGTGACTCTGTGTCAAATCTAACTTGGTGGTCAGCTCCTTAGTAAGTAATACCAGACAAAAGGTGTGACTGGTATTGATGYGAGCTGGAAGGATGAGACGAAGGGAGCTGGAGAGACCCAGTCCTTTCTCYGTCACAGATTTCCTGTGCATGACCTTTGGCAAATCTTATGGGGTGACAGCCATCTCACCTCATTTTAGCTATACAAAATACATTTTTCCTTCTAAAATAGTCACCGTGGTGCTTCCACAGAGAGCAAAAAATGATGATTCCCCTTGCCTATCTTTGGCACTTATCTTCAGGTAAGACAATACCTCACCCTCATCAATATTTTAGATATATTCTATACGCAAGCAGTTCAGTGCATATACATAGTCACTAAGATAAACTATAACATATGTTTAACTAATCTGGTTAAAAAATACTTTTATAMATGTAAAACTTTTAAAATTAAAAGTTAGAAAAATAATCTCAGTTGTAGGGGAGGAGGGTAAGGCTCTGTCATTTTATTGCATTTCCTTTTCTGTGGATTCAAGCTGTTTTCARTCTAGCTGCTTAACACCAGCCTTGATGAGATACCTTGCAAAATGGTCTCATGTTGGTAGATCTATTCTATCTTACAACATTTAGTGTTTTTCCCTTGATTCAGCACATTAATTTTTAAATGGCATTTCCAAATACAGATATTTCAACTCTCTTGAGTGCATAGCAAAGCTCGAAGACAGTCTGGACGTAGAGATGTGGAAACTGAGGTGCACCTAGCTACAGCTTAGCTTATTACACCTATTGTCCAAGTTTCACGTTTTGCCAAATTAATCTTAAGATTTTGTAAGATTTTTTTAATTCAAAACCTCAGATTTCTTCTGAAAAGAGATTCTGTAGCTCAGTTACATATTGCTGACSTTGGGGTAACTGTGCGGGAAGGAGGCCGGATGGTCTCAGTAAGAGATCCTGYGCCGCTTTGTAAGCTGACTGTCTGGGCACTGACTCCAGCACATTTCACCGTGTAAACGTGGTCATATATTCTAAATGTATACACATTTCAGTCTATGCGTATAGCTGTAAATAACATTCTGTGTACAGGAATGCATCAGGGTGTGGTTTTACGTACAGATTTTATGACTTTGGCCTTAATTAGCCACTGCTTGCATGCCTGCACTCTTGGTAATTCGTGTAAATTTTATATGGGGAATGTTAAGGGAGCTGAGCTTTTCTTTTTTTARTAGTGCATTAGACTACAATGTATGTTGCACATGACAGATCAAAGAATATATGCATATAGCATATTTCTTTAATATATGTGACCAATGAAAAAAACATAATATGTATTGAATCTGGCAGTGCTAATATATTATTCATAAAGAACATTTAAAAGTAGAGTTTAGAAATATGATCTCACTTAGTACTTTTTTTTTTTTCGCATGAGTTTGAGAGGCTTTTTATTCAGTAGACTGCAGCTCAGGTTTCCCTTTTATGTTTCCTTGTTTTTAACTATTCCAAGACCAAATGAAAATCAATGATCTTTAGCAATATATGGATCCTTCACCTTTGTTGGTATAAGGGTGATTGCCATAACAATATTTACAAATGGAAAACACCAGAGGGTAGTATTTATTTGTTTTCCAAGATGCTTGAAAACAGTAGAGCACAGTGGCAGCTGAATCCAAAAGGTTTTAAATGAACACTTCGATTCCTCTCTATCAGTTGTAGACTGCTYCAGCATACCTCTATTAATGAGTATGCAAGAAAGCTGAGGTTYAGATCATATGAGCTATTAGGGCAAGAAGGAAAAGTGTAATGTTGTTAAGGAAACGAAAGACGAGCACTAAACTGGCAAGCTTTGCTTTTCTAGCAGCTCTGAATTATTMACACCACAAAACAGAAGCAAAGAAATCTTGGGAGTCACTTTGTAGGGCTGAAATGAATAATTTAGGAAAGCTACTGTCTACTCTCTCCTTGTTATTAACTAGGCAAGGGGAAATGAGTGAAAACAACTGAGAGCAACCACAAAGCAAAGGCTGTTGAAACAGCACCTTTGCACAGCTTTGTGCYGCTTTGCTTGAGCTAGGCTGTGCTATTAATTTTAACTGCGGGAGAAAACAATTTCTGTAGCACCTAATCTGGGTACTTGGTTGGATGCTTCTGTACCCGTATTGTTAGAATTGTCATCTGTCAAACAACACACCTAAAACTTTGCTATACACGCTGGCAAGCTGCTGATGTTTACTGTTGTAATAGCATGATGCACAAGCCAAGRTTTTTCAGTTATAGAAGCCCCAAGTTTCACCTGTAAATTTAAGTTCACGTGGTCTTTAGTTTTCAGATTCTCCTATTAGAAAATATATGAATCTCACTATTTGCATTTCTCCCTATTGATACTCAATCTCAGGATGAAGGTTACACAAACCTGCTGTGAAAAATTGCTGTAAGCCAGGTTTCTTCTAAACTTCTAGGGTATTCCTAAACACAGTATAGGATATARTAGTTTTTCACTGCACAAAAGTTGTGTCAGCACTAGTTCAGTGAGATTAGTTCAGCTGATAACCTTTGATTATAATCATATAATTAAGGCTCATCAAAATTTTCCTATGGAATATTTCTTAATTTCCTATGTAATATTTATATTCCTATGTAACATTTATAATAACAAATAACCCCAGCTTGGAGGAAGTCCGATTTTGTAGAAAGTTGTGAGATGTATGCAAATACAATATATGTCCTGGAGATTTCAGTTAAAGGCCTTGATTCATCCCAATTGGTTTAGATGCTTAACTGCGTCTCTCAAGGGGGGAGGCTTGTCACACACAAGCTCTCTAGAGTCAGTAGAAAAAGAGAACTACTTTCAAAGGTGATAGTAAGCCCAAAGAGTCTAAAAAATGACAATATCTTGAAAGATGGGAGTGCCCTCCAACAGAGCTCATGCATTAATATTAAAGGAAGAGAAGCAGCATCCCAGCTGCTCACAGCTCTAGTATCCTGTACACACCAGAAAATCCTTGCCAAGGTTTGCTGCATGTTCTGCCTCCCTGCTGCATCTAGGGAAAAACATAAGCCTAAAATTGTAGGACTTTTCTTCAGGGTGTGCATGAGAACAAAAAGCATTTATTAACCAAAGAGAAATGGAAGGCCAGCTGAAGTCAGAAGTTCCCTGAAATGAGCTAATTTGGCACACCAGAAAAGTGCTATTCCTTCATCTCTACAATTCTTCTTCTTCTTTTTTTTTTTTTCTTTTTCCAGCACGAACACTAGCAATTTCCACTCTTCGCTCTTTATTGTGTGCACAGCAAACATCACAGGGATAATACTCACTTACCCCTCAGGGGTGTTGTGCAGATTAATTAGTTAATGTTCTCAACGTGCGTCAAAGATGAAAAGCTCAGTGTAAGTGCTAAGCATTTGTATATTCATACGCACCAGAAATATGCATTCTCTACAGGAAAGATGAAAGGTAGAACCATTTTCTGACTGTGTCCAATTTGCAGAGGTGACACTCTTATTCTGTAGAAAGCCGACAAAATTAGATTTTAATAGTTGAGCTATTTAGAGAAAGAATCGTACAAGTCATCCAAACTTCTATTTTTGCTTTTGAGCCTGGGTAAAGGAATCACTGAAAAGCTGCTGACTCCAGCAGGAGAGAAGAAGAAAAGATGAGCTGTGTTGTTTGGAGACATTATAATGGAAAGGAGTGGCAGGGAATATTTTATTTGGAGAATGGATCATGTAAAGTTTATAATACAAACAAAATCTGAAATCTTTATACCTTAACTTTTTCCTCAGAACACCATCATGTTTCTTGTTTCATTCTGTACATTTTATAATTTTAAATATTATGGTCTTGATCCAAAGCTCAGTAAATTCAGAGTCTTTCTACTGACTGCAGTTGTTTTTAAATCTCTATATTGCCTGAAGGAAAGAGAGGACATCTGGACATTTTTCAGAGATCAAAGAGAAGTAATAGAGAATTAAAACTAAATGTTAAACTACATTGCTGTGTAAAACGGTGAAGATGAAACCAAATTTATTCTGGACTGTTAGGCCATAAACTCTAGTTTCAGTTTCCTTCAGAGAAATATTTGATATAGAAATGTCTGCTTCAATATTTACTGTTTCAGAACTTATCTTGGAGTGAGTATTTGCATTATTTTTGACCAGGAAAGAATCACTAGGTTGCATACATATGTATATAAATAAATATATATGCCATTGTGTTTGTATCTATAGATATACTTACATGWATATTTACACATATATTTAGTATCAAAACTTAGACTGTTGTGCTTAAAAATGATAAAGAAAATAGAAATCATATCTGGTTGTCTTTGGGAAGCAAGTTTCCTAATTGGGGAAAAAAACGAGAGAAAAGCTTTGAATCTTGCTACTTAAATCAAGGTGTACAAACCAAACTGCAAATCTTGGTGCTAGGTGTGCAGGACCTAGGTATACACCTTGTTCTAACTCATAGTATAAAGCCAGTTTTGATACTTTTTTTTTCCAAATGCTTTTGGCTTTTTTGGCTTATAATGGCTTGGAGAAAGAGCTGTGCCAACCTTGTGGGAGAGGGGAGTCCAAACAGGTCACTGTTCTCAAAGCTTGTAACAATAACGCATGTTCCCAGTGAATATAAAAGCAATTATTCAAAGGTGCTATTTTTCTGACTGCAGACTGCATGGCTGTGGTCTAAGATGACTAGAAGAAACAGGATTTTAATTTGTTCCTTAAACAAATTCAGCCGCGCACTCTTCCTTTTTGGCTTAAAATAACTTCTCTACTGTACCTCTTGTTATTAGCCTGCTAAGTCAAATTAAGACGTTGGGTTTGTCCTGGATCAAATACTGCCAAAAGAATAGTGAACTAAATTCTATATTCCGCTATGGGGGAAATTAAACTATACTGACTTCTATTTCCCTTGAAGATCTGAAGTTTTATCAAAATATAGTTTAGAGATAAGATAGTAAAGGAGGGAATTACAATTTATTTACTTGCAAATGGACTTAGACTGTGTTAAGGTGAAAAGGACAACATGGGATCCTCATGATAGTAATGTCATGTTCTTTATTTCTAATTCATGTCTTCTAAAACTTGTAAAAGAGTAATATCAGAGTTCAGCAAACTTCACACTGCAGAGTTCTTAAAGGACTTGGAGATTTATGAATTTTCCCTGTCTTTAATGTAATGCAGTTATGGAGACTGTATTTTTCAGAAGATTTTTTTTTCCAGCTAGAGAAGCAATCATGCTATGTAAATCATTAAGGGTATGTGAAATGGCAGTGCCCTGTGGGAATTTCATCCGAACAGTTAATGTTATTTTTTCTCCATTTTTCTTTCCTCTAAAGAATCAGAACAAAATTGAAAGTGCCCCATTTAATGGGTGATTTCAAGACACCTTGCTTTTGTAATTACTGCTCTATTAGTTGTATATYGCTGACTTCTCCAAGGCAAAAACAAGCAAGGCTAAAACAATTACATATTTTTTTCTTTTTTTTCTACTGGAACTGTAGTTAATTTTTGCCTTGCAGACAGCTTATGTTTGTGGAGATTAGTCTTTTTTAGATAAGAACTACATCATTGGAAAGATCACAATACTGTGATCGACAGGGTTTATATCTGCCCCCAAATGGTAACAAAATATTTCCACTGTCAGTTTCTATGTTTAAGGCATCAAGAATGAAAGACTCTGTGCTGAGGTGTGATATATAACATATACCCAACTGCACCTGAAATCTGTAGCTAATGTCAGAGCAAAATGAATAGAGAATTGACCAGAGAAAATCAAAATCTTCCTGACTAGCCTACGTATGTGTTTGGATTGTAAGGGCTGAACTTTTAGCCTCAGAACACACCCAGGGGACATATAAGCAGTGGGAATATTGACAGAGTAAAGAGTGTGAAAAATAAAATAAAATGAAATGCAAAACCCGCTTTGTGGGCTTTGCACTGCAACACAAGGAAGCTTGCTTTGTGCTTTCAAAAGGTTCAGTAGCACTGGGTCCCTTAGTATCACCAAAACTGCTCTCCCTTCAAAGGGTCATAAGCAAGAAACAAACCCAGATCTTTCCATCCTGCAGAGATGAAAGCCAAGCGACTGCGTTCGTCCATCTCTTTAGACTCTCCAGATCTTTCCTAGAAATCATGCTTAAAAGTTTAGACAGAACTGAGGAGAATAGTGAGCCGCACAGAAGCARGGAAGGGGAAGGAGATGAATGGTAGGCAAGAAGGGATATTGGGAAGAAGGGACTTGGGTTTGCARTGTAGTTGGAAAAAAGGGCTATATGGTCTGATACTAATGGGAACCCAATCCCACACCAGTCAGCCTTGCTGTTACTAGGCCTGGCCTGTAATTGTGTCAATGACATTGGAATGGCGAGAAGTTATCACCAGAAGTCTACAAAGTTGTCCAAGTACTAGCACAAACTGATACAGCTACTGCAAGTTGCTGTAAGTAGCAGATGCTCCACCACTTTAAGCACAGATACCTACTCACATCTGGGTAGTTTCTAAAGAGCTGCCCATTTTTTCCTCTTTGCATGCTGTGTCCRTACAGCATCAGTGAAAAATAAAGTAATTTGAGATCCCTTGGGATGCAGTTCTGTATGTTCTTGTCCTATAATTGTTTGATCACTCATTTCCTACTCTTTCTTCTTGCAATCTTTTACATGAAATACGCAAAATACACAAAAGAGTATGATCTGCTGAAACCTAAACTAAAATATCGTAAGTGAAATATGTTTATTACCTCTGCTTAGACGTCTCTCATATAGTAGCACAGCCATTCCTGAAGCAGAAAAGCTTAGTGCAATATCATTAAATAACACAATCCACACAGTCTGAAAGTCACAGTTATTTCTGTAGCCATTATTTTTCTCAAAATGCCTAGGGCACTAGCACAAAGCCTGGCATTTAAAAATAATTAAATCAAATGTTTAAGCTTATTTAAGGTAATGGTGCAGCATGAATCAGACTGTAAGTATATAAGTAGGAGTGTAAAAGCCTTCTTATCTTTGGTTACCATGCCAATGACATCTAGCTATCAGATGACGTCATTTGCTTTGTTTTATAAGCAGGAATGAGTCCCCCATCTGCAATCAGTGCTGCGAGAATTCAATCAGCAGAGAACATAGTGTTTTTTAAAAAAAGCACTGCCGGCTGAAATAATGGTGCCTGGAGCATCCCAGCTCTCCATGAAAAGTGCTATAGAGAGCTTACTAACTTGGACAAGTTTCAAAATCAGCAAGCCACCTCCTGAAGATAAAGTAGTTCAGAAAAACAAGGACATTTTCAACATTGTCATGACTCCTGATCGCATTCCTAAATTTTTCATCCCTTCTCTGGACATAGAGCATATTTCCTTTCAACCGGAGCCAGAGGAAGACACCATAGAGAATTCTCCAGAGAGAAGAGACTCCGATGAAGTCGTTCAAAAGCGCAGAACAACGAGAAGCAAGTCTGAATCCTATATCAGGAAAGACACAGTGTGCAAAGGAGAGAAACTGCGCAGAAGAGAAACTCTGTGCTTTGCAGACAGAGTGATTTTCTCTGGAGACCTGGAGAGAGCTGCAGATCACTCTGACCCAGCAACCAGAGCTGCCCTGTCTTTGCCCCACCTCTCTAAAATCACCACCCCTTACGGGTTTCTCACGTTAGGTGAGAGTCCCAACACCAGGAGGAAAGAGTCTCTCTTTTTTCAGCATGACTCTGAAGAGCTTAAAATCCTCTTGTTCCAAAAGAAGAAGGCTACGTCTCTCTCACGGAGCTCGTCTAGCCCTTTTAGTGATCTTCAACAGTCCGCGGAATACGTAAAACCTTCCGCCGTCCCTTTTAAGAACAGGCGGGCCATCTCCTGGGAGGCAGTCTGTGACAGCCAGCTTTCTCCTCTGCATTGCAAAGCGGGCTCTGAAACGTATCCTCCGAAATGTGAGAAGAAGAAGTTTCAGGTGACAATGAAGAGGCACCTGGCCAGCATCAAGTGGATGTGATCTAGCAGTGGGATGGACTGCTAACAGCACGCAGAGCKGTCCCAGTCCTTAAGTGCTGTGACAAAGTAAAAGAGGCAGTCTTCCACAGAGGTGTGCAAACGTGAATGTGTAATACACCTTCAGCTTTGCGAGATCTTCGTAAAGGCCAAAAAGAAAAAAAAAAAAAAAAAAAAAAAAAAAAAAGAAAAAAAAACCAAAAAAAMAAAAAAAAAAAAACAACCAGAAAAAACTTGCTTACACTCCAGCAGGTTGAAGTCCTCTCCTTTTTCTAAAGTCAGCAGCTCTGAATCTTCTAAAATGCAAACAGCGAGTAATTGAAATAGGTCATTTTCCAAAGTGACTGCTGTCTTTTCTGTTCATCTCTACGTAATTTCTACTCCTGGTTGGAAGGAAATAACTACATCAAAAGCAAACCGCAAAGCCAGAAAATGTGTGCCTTTAGAGTAGTAATGTTTTTAGACTAATAGCAAATTTGAAAAGAAACATTCTAGCTAGTCAGGTAAAAGTTGTTTTCTCTTTTTTTCTGATATTAGAGTATAAGTGAAAACCAGGTAAGAGTTAATTTATCCTGGATCGTTTACAGTAGGTAGCTGCAAACACTCATTCATAGCTGCTAGCTAGGATGTGCTTACTGAGGCAGGAGAAGCCAGGTGCCTGCCTCATTGAAAACAGTGAATAGCTAGCTGCTCTGTTTCTATTTTTAACAGATATGCTTATTTTATGTACCTCTTGTAGCTAGCCATTTAATACGTCTGGAATTAAGGGGAAAATGATGTGATTTGTTTGCCTTTTTACCAGTGTCAAAGTATAACACCGTGCTATTTATAACCCCTCGTTGTTCCGGTTATATCTGAACCCAATAAAATCTCTTTTCTTTAATAACCTTTCTTGTCAATGCTGTTACCTTTATCTTTCTCAGATTTGTCTTCACCTTAAAATTAGAAGCAAGATAAAGCAGAAAACCGTGAATATTCTCTATCCATAGAACATGTGTTTCTGATCTTGTTTGTTGACTTAATCGTTTTACTAGGCACTGATATTCCAGTGCATTAAATACATCAGTGAAAAAAACCATCAGTGACAGCCTGAAATGGCCAATGACATCTGAACACTGAGCTGCAAAGTCTTTTTGTGTTCAGTTTCAAGCCACTAGAATCAAACTAAGCAAAATTTTCTTGCTACTGAATTTTAAGGAAAGATAACTTAAAGTACCTGGAAAATTTTCCTAGGGTAATGTCTATCTTAAGCTCTTTAAAAAATAGGGTTAGCAGAAGATGAATTCTCATAAAATCCATTAGTTTAGTTTATCAGGGATGAAGTTATCTAAAATATGGATAAGGTCAGTAGTGCGTACAATAAAAATCATCTACTTTAGCTGACAGGAGAGTATTGTCACTGGGAATTTAAACTATCTATTAAATTCTTTGATATTTTATTTAGTTATGTTGCATAATCTGTAGTTAATAGTATTTTTTAAAGTTCCAACWGCCTCAGCACATAGGAAAAGAACTGCTATCTAAGGAGATGGGATTGCCCCTATTTTACAGATGAGGAACAAATTCCACGCAGCAAATACAGTTCAAGTAGCCCGTGAAACTCATGTTCCAAATAATCCGAAAAAAGAGCTAGCTGTGCTTCTCTGGCCGAGATCACAGTGTGTGAAATGACATATGTATGTGAAATTGAGTAAGTCCACAGGTGGCTAACTCCCGTGACTGCAGCACAGGYATCGCACCAGGGAGTCATCCAGACTCCCTTTATAATCTAAAGTATGATTCATCTCATCTCCTCCTACRGAAGACATCTAAAACACATCAAATGTTTACACCATTGACTACAGCCCCGTCCAAAAGAATCCTAGGCACACAGGTTAAGCAGCATTGCCACATCCTTACGTCAAGGGGTTGAACCCTGATCTCTCAGCTTGAAGTTTTACACAAAAGATTAACACTTCGCTCTCAAAATAGAAATGAAGTTTTTTTTTTTTTTTTTTTTTTTGTGTGTGTAACTACTTTAAAAATTAAATGTAATTTTCAGAATTATGCTAGGCTGAGGAGGCACCTATTGAAGGCGTTTGCCATGTTATCTTATTGTGCAACAGATTTGTATTAGAGGTGATCATATCTGGAAATCTTATCAGTAAAATGGTTTTAGAAAAGAATCAGAGTACAAATGAAGTTACACCTGCACACCACAGCCCATACCACATATCACACACTGGGCTACACAGATTTCTGCATTCATTTGCAAACACTCAGTCACACGTATGATATTTGCCCTGGAAAAAATGTTTACCATGAAATGCAGATATTAGAAGCCATTCCTTTTTCCATTTATAACTGTTATACTCCTGCTTTGTACACATCCTACAGAAATGCAGTGACTGAGACCTCAGYGGCTGTTTTGAATGATACAGAGTGGATCTGCTGGTTTTCAAAATGCGGTGCTCTTCCTCTAGGACTTTGGAAAAAAATCACTTGAGTAATTTGGGAGACAATTTCTTTTTGCAATTTTTTGCTTAATATTCATTGAAGTGTCATCATTAATTTGAGAGGCTATCATTAACTCAGTTTTTATAGCTATCACAGTTTGGACAAAAGGAGGCGATGGATAAGGATGATGTGAAACTGAATGAACAGACAACAAATAATGTGGTTATTACTCATCATGGTAAGAGAATGGAAACAAGTGAACAGCTGAAGGGAAGGAGCTTCCAGAGATACTGTCTTCTCTTGGCGAGTTCAGCTCGTCTTGTGAAAAGAGATCCCATATATTTTTCCTTCTCCCCATGGCAATGGCCAGTGGAATATTACTCTTGACCTCTACCCTTTCTCCTTCTTCCTAGGAAGCCAGCTGATGTGTCTTCAGACACAAAAGTTATCTGTATGCAAATCGAAAATAATCTCTTCAATGGATAACAAGTAGGATTTCATATCTGGCTGTCATCCCCAATTTTTTTCTGATTTTCACAGTCATAAACTGAAACCACAGAGTTTTAGAATTTACTATTTGTTCATGTTCTTCCACAACTTTAACTTCTTCCCAATATGAATGGATGAAATGTGAAGGCAAAAAATAAAACTAATTACTCAGAAAATATCTACTTTTAAAATACTTTATGAAAAAGGTATGTACTGAAATATTGCACAATAATAAGAAATTAGATTTCTTAGATTTCTTAGTCTTATAAGATCCTCCCCAGCCTGAATGCTTGCAGGGCATTGGCAAGTGCATTCTCTAGTGCTCTCAAGCAAGGTATCTTCAGAAATCATGGTACATATTCACATATCGTATACTAATTCGTGAGATTAAAACATTGATTAATATCAGTAAGACTTGTATAAATCACTTGTGTGAAGAACATACTCTGTTATAGCAATGCTAGTGACCATTACTACTTAAGTAAGTGCTCCATAAGAACATTCAAGGTCTGGATTTGGCACTAGGGAAAAAGGGGAGATGGGTAGTCTCTGGTGTTTGGTGCAGGAATGAGTTTTGGTTCGCTTTGTTCTTCAAGGGGAGATAATTAGAACAGCTAATGAGAAGGTTTTTTATTTAAGTTTGGATTTAAGCTTGGATTAATTAAAAGAACTGATTTTGAAAATCTAATTCTTGACAATTCAGTAACATGTCCCAAATATCTTATGTAAATTTCTTTATTTGAAAGTGGAAATTTCACGAAAAGCAGAGGAAATTTTGACAAGCTTCAATATTTGTTCCTGTGATTGGACATGTTAGCTACACAATACTTTCCTTACTGTTTTTTTTTTTTTTTTAATCTTAATTTAAATTTGATCTGAATTCTTTAAATTCTGTCTCTCTTTTCTTGTGGTGTTCATTTGCAGGCCAATGTGTTTTCCTAAACTGCTGGATAATATTAGTCTGTTCTGTTCAACTGCAATCACATTTCATCACACAGTTATCTGTACTTTAACTTAGTGATTGTAATGGTTTCTTTATTCTGTATATAGGTTGCAAATGCATTTGTAAATCGCTTTAGGATATTTCCAGATGCAAGTTGTTACTAATGTAGCTCATAATAATTACGGCACAATTCTTGCTTTATTTTAGCACTTGATTTTTATTAGACAACTGAGATGTAACACACTGATGCCTCAAAGAGATTACACCATCCAGRCCTCTTTTTTCCATGACAGTTTTTCTCCTGCTTTCTGTCCATGTAAACGCTGCTGATACAATCTTACACAATGGGTAATGTAATGACCTCTATTCATTTACAGTAAGTTATACAATGTTGTGAAGYCCATGAAATATTTAACACTAATAAACAGGATGATCATTACTTTGATGCATAATGAGAAAGTAAATTAAGTAACTGACATTTAAATAAAATATAAGTGCCGTATGCAGTTTCTATTTGCCACATCGTGGCAGTAATCCATTTAAAGTCAATGAACAACATAATTGAATGGCTTGTGTAATGTAAAGATCTTCCTTGAGTTTTTTTTCCCGACTATTCACATGGAAACACACTTGCATTTTGCTGATATTTTCAGACTGCTTGTGCATATGTAAGTATTGTAAGACCTCTTATGCAATATTTTTATCTCACAAGATATCAGAAGTACTGAAACTGAGAACATGCTACTAAAAGGTAGTATTTTGTAGAAACTGGTTCTCAGAAGATAAGAAAATGTAGCAATGAAGTAGACTACCATTTCATCGACCTCTTCTCTGGGAAGGAGTTCCAGACTTGGGCACTAAGTAGTATTAGAACAGATTAAGAAAGATTTAAGCAGAAAGAGCTCATTATCTTACAGAAAGATTATTTTCTCTACAGACAACCAATGCCCACTCTCTTCAGTGTCTAATAGGAGTGACACCAAATGCACTGAGACAGCATAAAGGAAAATAAATTAAAYGCAAGTTTTCATAGTAACAAGCCCTTAATTTTCCAAAATTCAAAAAATAAAAAAAAATTAACTAACATGAATATTCATCAGGTCTGTGAAAAGGTTTTACAGATGACTCACTGCAGCCAAAAATGTTCTCATTCCTTGTAGGTTTGTTACTATCTATTGATCATAGGAAGATGTGTTGCATTTAATTCTAAATACCCATTTAATTCTCTTTTGAAAAAGAAGTTTTCTGAAGTTGTTCAAATGTCCCATTTTAGTGCTTTAAAATACATTCAAGATTGAAAGTTTGGAAATATAAGAAAGCAAAAGATAAAGGGAAAAGGAAATGAATTAATTTGAACAAATGCTCAAAGTTTATCTTAATCAAATGCAGTTTTCTCTAGGTTTTCAGTTCCTATAAAATTGAAAATTTGAAATCYATAGTTTTTATGGCATGGCTCCCCTTAAAAAAAAATCAAAACCGTAACTCTAAAGATTTTATGGGAAGAGAATATAGCACAGTATTTATATAGTATATAAAGCCAAATCCAGGACCAAGAATTTTCTGCCTGTGCTCTTAAGTCCCTGGCCAAAAGAYTGCATAATCTGAGAAAAGGGAGTATTATAATTTCCTTTTTATGAATGTAGAGAGACCAAAGGGAAAAGCTATCATCWACAAAGGGATTAATATGCTAGTATATTAAAAAGTTCGGAAAGGCGTTRACTGGGATAGCACTCATATCTGCTGCTGGGTATGAGCAGAACTGACCAGATAGGCCTGCACTAATATATTAGACAKTGTCTGGGCACATTCACCTATACTGTTAAAAAGATCTTAGCACAGTCCTGGCAAAGTTTTCACCTATGTTGACTGGCACTCTCCTCCCAACTGGGAGGAGAAACATTACAGGAGGGCTTCTGTGAGAGATGCAGGGTGTTCCCATTGATTCAGCATTTTCTCAACAGTTTTAACTCTGCTGCTTTCCTGTTATTTCAATACTTAAAGTTGTATCAAAACTGACCAATAGCCAGCAATGTGCCCCTGTGGCCAAGAAGGCCAGTGGTCTCCTGGGGTGCATTGRCAAGAGTGTTGCCAGCAGGTGGAGGGAGGTGATCCTGCCCCTCTCCTCAGCCCTGGGGAGGCCTCATCTCGAGTCCTGTGTCCAGTTCTGGGCTCCCCAGGACAAGAGAGACATGGAGCTACTGGAGAGAGTCCAGCGCAGGGCTACGAAGATGCTCAGAGGGCTGGAGCACCTGCCCTGTGAGGAATGGCTGCGAGAGCTGGGCCTGTTTAGCCTGGGGAAGAGAAGACTGAGGGGGGAATCTGATCAATGTGTACAAGTACCTGAAGGGAGGGTGTCAGGGGGATGGGGACAAGCTCTTTTCATTTGTCCCATGGGAGAGGACAAGAGGCAATGGGCAGAAATTGAAGCACAGGCAGTTCCGCCTGACTGTGAGGGGGAATTTCTTCCCTGTGAGAGTGACGGAGCACTGGCACAGGTTGCCCAGAGAGGTTGTGGAGTCTCCTTCTCTGGAGATCTTCAAGGCCCACCTGGATGCAACCCTGTCTACCATGCTGTAGGTGACCCTGCTGAGCAGGGGGGTTGGACTAGAAGATCTCCAGAGGTCCCTTCCAGCCCTACTGATTCTATGATTCTGTGAAAATTTCTCTGCTCTTTTTTCTAGGCATATACTTTCTAAACTGACAGCACAATGACAGCAATCTGACCAGGGCTGTCTAAACAATATGGATTTCTATGATGAATAGTGTGGCTTTGATTAAAGATAACTGGCATGTACAGACATTGCAGAAAACAGCATATAACTGCAGAAGAAGTTACTGATTCCCTTTGGCATCACAAAACTAATGCTTAAATCAGGGGTAACCGACTGATTCTGCATTATCTTGTTCGAGCGTACATTTTGTCTGCATCCCAGCTCTGTCCTGGGTAAGCACTAGGTGCAAATTATTCGCTTTCCCCATGTTCATACAAAAGAAATACAAACATTTGTCCAAAATGAAGCACAGGACACTCCAGCATGTGGTAGCCAGTACAGACAGTAAAGCGATCAGGGACTTACTGTTTGCTGCAGGGCAACGCAGTGGGTAAACATCCATGCAGCCACTGGGTCGGCAGGGAACCTTAGGAATAGCTTGCATCTTCAGCACACAATATCCAGTGAAGCCAGTGAAAGGGTGATGAAAAAATCAGGAGACATTCCTGCTTCTGTCAGATTAAAACAAAATCTTTCATGCATGAGTCTAGACTTCCCTATTAATTATAGCCATCAGCTAAAAGAATAAGTAATTTTGAGTACCAAGTGCTTGACAACTAGTTCTAGTAAATTTTTACTTTTTTTCTTTCTTTTTTTTTTTTTTTGATATTAGTATGCTCATTCCTAGGAGTCTGAAATGCAATCAGAGTTCCAGCTTCCTCCTTCATGATGCCATGAAAGCATCTGTGAATGTTTAGTAGACAGTACTCGAAATTTCTACTGCAAAGAATCGATAAAGATGTCTTTTGTTAAGACATTGTTTTACCTTCTTATAGCTGCCATCCAACATTTTGATTCCATGGTCAAAATGCTGGGCTCAGGCCTACTAAACTCCAGGATGGATAATATTCAAAATATTTCTTCTTTATTGTGAGGAGATTACCCAGACTCTCATTCCAAACTGACAGCAAGAAGGCATATTGTAAATGGTTGCTATGATTTACCATGTTTATGGTGAAATACATGATCCCAACAGTAACTATTTTATCTCTACTCTGTTGTTTGTCAAAGGTTCTGAGTGAAGGAGAGAATTTAAACTATCAGCCTCAGCGTATCCCACAAACCTCGCTACTTAGCTGATAAACTTCAATAAGGAACRCAGTTCCTGCTAACTCCTTCTATAATCAATACAGAGCATGCAAGTGCGAAGGAGGCACTTCTCACTCTAAGATGTGAGTTTCCATCTCTATTTTCTCTCTCTTTCTGCTTGACACCAAGAAAGGATAAGGAAACTGCATACCTACCTCAGCRGGGTGCCTCAAGTTATGTGAGATGGTTGGACCACCAGTTTAAAGTTTGGAAATGTTCTGAATCATACATTAAACATTTATAGTCTGACAAAAAGAATATTTTAAGTTGTAAGGGACTATGGACAGCATGACTAAGAGTTGCCAGTTGGTAAACTCAAAGAAGTTATTACTTTCTGGCTTATTCTTGACAGTATGTTTAATTTTTATTCACTTCTCATGTAGCAGAAAGTAGATCCATTTGGACAGAACAGTGCCACATTACTAGCCTTATGCAGTGAGCTACCTGCAGAATCCAGCTGCTGGGTCCGGTTGGGTGTACGTGAGTATGGCAGTTATACCCAGGGGTCTGCAGGGTGCACAGCCTGCCCCTGCGTCAGGCAGAGATCTGCTGGCTGAACAGGACATTCAAATAGTTTACTACCAGCTTACTGCTTCGGTGCCTCCAGATATTAAACCACGTTGCTATAACACACACTACTATAATTTCAGCTATTACAAACAGAGTACCGGGGGATCACTGAGATATGTGGAAATCTTGTGTTAACAACTTAAATTTTTTGCTAATGTAAACCATCAGCCATTTTCAGTGAGAGATCCTGAGTAACCTGAACTTGAAAACCTAATGACAGTGCAGAATAACATGGCTCTCACTGTTGGTTGCCACAAAGACAGCTCGAAWGATAAGATTCAATTTCTCTTATTTCAAATATTTGCGATGTAGATATGTCTACATCCGAACTAATCACCCTGGATTTCCTTTATAAACAACTGATAGGGAAGCTTGTAGGCATCTCACCTGATCTATCTTAGATATCTGCTTTAGAATGAGATGAATCCTGCACTAGAAATATTTATATTAATGTAGATTAATAATAAGAGGAATCTACAGGAGTTGCTTCCTGTCAGCAGTAGAAATTCACGCTACAGACGGGTGTCACTTGCATATCYAACTTTATGCTAATTTAAAGGAATCAAAGACAGATAGAATAATTGACAGATATAGTAATTATTATACCCTCCACATGTTGAAGAACTTAATAGTGAAAACTGCATGTTTTCTACTATTGATCTGCAGATATTTGTCAATATATAACAACATATGATGCCATCAAAGATCTCTATGCATTTTTTCAACACTGTGGACTTTTCTGTTTCAAATATATGTTGCACAGAGTTGAGTTAGTACTTGATTCTTTTCAAAAAAATAATATTTTTTTCTCCAAACTAGACTATGCTACCTAATGATATTTCTGTATTTTAAATGCTCTGGAAACACATTCAAGACATGGACATCACATACTGCAACCCATCAAAAAAGTAGTGAAATTAGCCTTGTAAAAATAGCATTTCAACACCAAGCTGTCTTTTCTGGGGCCCAAGCTTTCTGTCTGGACCGAAGTCTGATCCAGTGGGTGGCATTTCAGTGAAAAATTACAGGTGTTGCTCTCTGTCTCAGGTCTGTGCCACCACATAGAAAGTTTACTCCTAACTTTGCTTCCATACCTAACTATTCAAAATTTTGCTTCATGGAATCCACAGCTGTGTAAAACTCTTTTATGATGTGGGGAAAAACAGAGGACTTACATGAATAAAATGATGATCTGTGGTGATTTAATGTGATTTGACAGGTGATTAGATAGTTTACTTTTATTTTTGTATATGAGGTAGAAAGCAGGAGCTGAAAATATGAAAGCTCTTACTTTCAGCAAACATCTAAACAGCTACTGACGTTGAAGCAATTGCAAGGAATACAAGCCCCTRTAGTAACAGGAGAACAAGTTTAAACTGCTTGTTTAGCATATCTCATTTTACAAAACAATCCAAACCCACGCACAGCTCCCTGAAAACAACTTGACCTACCAWTTTCAAAAATCTTATTCTAGTATTGCAGACAACTTTTAGACTACAAAATAAACTCTTTTACATCATACAAGATACGTACCTTTTGACTTATTATTCTAGAGGAACTGCAGGCCAGTGTATAGGCCTGTCTCATGCTACATGTCAAGAAACTGTCGGATTGAAGAAGGAAGTGATCCATGAAGACAGCCAGGACCAGAGACTTTAGTTGAAACTACTCAGCGGGCCCTTACTGCCCACCAGACTAATGACAAAACAGAAGTGCTTCATGCTTTGCCTCAGAAACCTTTACCAGATACAACACAGGAAAGGTTTGATTGACATCATACGGGCTGTTTGCTCACGCATCACTTGCCTGTCATTACGCTCGCACTCTGATGGATTATTCCATTAAGTGGGCTAGAAATAACATTGACGTCACAAGTCACATCTGCTACTGTAATCATTTGCCTATCTACAATTTGCAGTGGAGAAGGGGATCCACGAAGAGTTAGCATTAAACAAAGCATCACCACTCATATCCCTCAACTTCAAGCTTCTCTTCAAAGGGAGAGAGAAACAGCATGCACAGAAAAACATCAATATGCTTCCGCCAAGTCAACGGAGAAATCAAATTCTTCAGCTGAGCTGTGAGAGGAAGTTCACAGACTGCTAAGCTGAAAGGAAAAGCTTGAAAAGCTCCTAGCGCGAACCTCCTGCAAAGCCGCAGAGCCGCACGTCGCACAACAGCGTGGTCACCGCCGGCGCTGTCGCAGAGCGGGAGGGAGCGGGCACACAGCCCCAGCGTGAGGAACGGTTCTCCAGATGGTAATAACCAAGCAGCAGAACCAACATTGCGGATTATACCCGGTTCAAAAGCCAGTATTTTGAGTGGGGTTCACTTGAAAGAGCTTGAAAACCTGTAATTCTATGAAAAGAGAAATTGTTCACTGCTTTTTGAGGCTCTTAAGGGGGAAAAGTTCTYACATGTAGAAAGTGTACGACAACTACAATACAGTTAGGTTGAAAAGCTTCTTGCTTTGTACATATTCACCTGGGAAACTTAGACCTCCTCAGATCCAAGATGTTTTTCAAAAATTCAGATCTGATCACAGACCTATCAGATACAATTATCACCTACATGAACTCTCTTCTATCTATATTTTGTCCAAAGTTACAGTTTGCCTGTTACTGGGTACCATGTTATCTTCTAAGGGATAAAACATTGAAAATAATGAAGCTACCATCCCATTCATGCTTTTATATCCCAGAAGGGACCTTAATCACCTCCATGTGTTGCTGCAGGACTGATGCTGAGCAGTTGAGGGCACAGCTAAAAGATGCCGTGATGGAGGGAAATGGAGGGTCTCCTACATTACCTGTCTTCACTTGGTTATTTCTACTGTTCTTTTTTATCTTCATTTGTTTATTTTCTACTGTTGTCTTTTGTTCTCTTCTCTTCACTGTGACCACCATCATTCTGCTTCCTTAAAAATAACCTTAAAGCTGTATTCGGTACTCCTCCTTGCTGCAATGCTGCATGCACCCTACAGGCACTCTCCATCCTACACTACCTATGATATGCCCTAGCTAATACCCTAGCTATAGGTGTAACCATATCCAGAAAAGGAAATATCTGAAATTCTTGAAATTTAAGCATTCTGAAAATATTTGTTCCCAGATACATTCCCCCCACCCTTACGCTTTGTAACTTTTTTTATACTTTGCCTTGAGAATTTTTTATTCCCTTGTGCAAAAATAGTTCATTTCACACACCCATCCACCCGCACCCACACAAAAGTACTGGTAAGTCAGGATAGTAATAGGGAGTTTAAATCCCCCTATTTTTCCGAAAAAAAAAAAAAAAAAAAAAAGGGAAGCTTGCCAAACTTACAGGAAAGTATATATTCATGCCCTACTCTATTTTCCAACAATTCTTCCAACCTTCTTTGCCACTGGATTTCATTCTCTTCAGTGATATCCACTCCAACAACATCCCTAAGCAGCATTTGCCTCACGAGAGACAACTACTGCAAAGCCAAGCAGACCTCGCTGTAGCCCTGTGTGTAATAACTAGGCCATAATCACAAGCTGTCAATTTAGTGCTTTTAAAACTTCTCTTTTGTGTCCTTTCATGTTGTGGAAAGCCCAGAATTAGGTTTCTTTTTCCTTCTTATCAGAAATACAATATATTCAAGCCAGTTAGGCAGCATTTCMTCCTTAAGCAGGGATCTCTGTTGTCTTTACCTGCTTGTCACAATGCTGGAGATGATTGTGCATCGTCGTTGCACCTCGAATCAGGTAGGTGTCCTGAGGTCTGAGAAGTTACTTACCAGAATGCTGATGAAAACTGATGTTTTCATTTGTCTCCAAAGTCACATTGATCTAATTGCAGGGCTGGAAGGAGTCTGTAGGAGGTCTAAGTGGTGCCTCCTTCCCTTGGTGGCATTTACGGCAAGATTCCTCAGAGGTGGAATTTTCTGAGGAAGCGTAGCTTATGCAGAAGATGCTAGTTGGATGTGTCTTGGAAATAGTGTACTTGGAACTGATTTCTACGGGTCACTCCCAAGCCTTGTGTTTTATGGTCTGAATCTGTAAAAAACAATCATTTAAGACCAAGAAACTGTCACTGTCACCATCAATATTCTTAGTAAAGGCTCGGGTAGCAGAAAGAAACAGTTTTTCTTTATGTTTTGATCTTACTTTTGGTGTCACGACAAATTTCTGTATTTTATTGCTTGAATGTCACTGGCCTCTGACTGTTTAACAAATAAGCTCTGTGTGTAGCCTAATTTTATGTTTAATTAGTTCCTAGCATGCAGAAAGGGCTAAGAAAGACAGATGGTATAAAATATAACAACCTACAGAGAGAGAGAGAACTTACAACTATGATGTTTAATGCTCAAATATCAGGCTAGCTACAAACATCATCATAATCCAAAGCTCACTGCTTGTTGTCGATCTTGACCTACTTTTGTGACTATTCTTATTTCTAACAAATATTTAGTCTGACATATGATTAAATGGCAAACAAGTGGATGGTAAAACCCTTGTCTGGAGTAAAAGACTGGCAGAGTATGCCCTGTACTCCTGTTTRAATTCTATACATCATGCAAGTTGAAATATAAAAATGAATATAAAGACTGAATGGCTGACGATGTTTTTGATACAGAGGACTACATTAGTGTGCTATCTGCTAAGCACATCATGTTTTCTAATGCCAAATAAATCAGAACATTCTAGTTTAAGAGCCTTGTTTTGTTTATTGAAGGAAGATTCATTACGCAGTTGTGCTCACAAGAGGATAATAATGTTGCAGTCCGCCTAGGATGTTGCTGAATAAGTTTCTGACTCCACTTAAAGCATTTTTATGGACAACAGGAAAGAGAGCATACCTGGTAGTAAAGTAGTTTTTCATCTATTAATATTTTAATATCTATTTTCCATTGCAGTCATTAACACAAACTAGGAATGATGGCAAAATTAAAAAAAAACAAAAAAAAAACAAAAAAAAACACCCAAACCAAAGTCTAATCCAGTTAGGATACAATACCTTACAGTGGCTGCCTTCACAGAAACGCTGTTTGTTTGAATCACTTGAGGGTTAAACAGGTTTCTTACACATTTCTTAGGTATATCCTAGTGTCACCCACAATGGTATCCAATATTGAGTACCCCTTGTCCACAGGAGGTGGCAGGGGGAAAGGTTTTCCAGATTTACTTGTTTTTATCAATAGTTAATAAAAAAACAAAGGAAAAGGAGAATATGTGGAACTTTTGCATTTCTCATTTTTTGCTAATATTGTAAACCTAGAAAAACTAAAAATGTGCTTTTGAATGGAAGAAAAAAAACTTTTCATTTTTAAAATATTATTCTATATCTCAGATGTCAGTTAAACAAAACCACAAGCAGTTGTGTGAAACTGAAGGAAAAGGTAGGAGAAGTGTTATTTTGAGAATTTCAACACGTACGTTTATGCATCATTTAAGATCATTTTGCATCAAATTTCCTCTCTACAGTTTTATTAAGATTCATCTGGACACTGTTTGAGAATAGCATGTATGTGCAAGTGATCTATTGTGCAGTTTTGGGAATAGCAGTCTCTAATTGAGTTTATAAGCAGAATCTTTAGCTATAGTCAACTAAATTGCTGTGTAGCCAAGTCCTAAGTAGGAACTGCACTTAATACTTGTGAAGCCTTTTCTCAATTACATACTGTAAAATTTAACACATTAACCGTGTAATTGTACACTAATTAAGTATACTACAAGAAAAAAACCCATCTCTTGGGCATCTCATAACTTTCAGAATAATATCTATTTTGTCCATTTTTCACTCACAGGTACTCTTAAAGATGCTAACAATATAATTTTCTTGTTCTTAATTCTATTTAAATTAACAAGGAACTCATTACACTCCCTGAAATGCTTTACATGACGCTGACAGGACAATCAATATTTTCCATTTGACAATTTCAGGCATGTAATGATAATGTGTTTCCAGCAACTTAAAGGTATGTTCCATAAATATAGCATATATTTAATAAGAATAAAGTAGGCAGAGAAACAGCAGCTCTCTTGATGTCTAGTATTATTTATCTTAATCTGAGAAATAACTTTAATGCAGAAAAATTTGACCTTCACCTATACAGGAAATTCTGTTCCTAGAGAGGTTTGTGTGTGTTTTCTGGTCCAACTTGTGCCTCAAGAAAATAACTAGTCAGTCATGTACCAGAAAAGAGATTTTATTCACAGTGACTTACTGTGCTCCTGGACAGGAATGACTCATCTGCAGCATAACCCATGCACTTCCCAAGAAATTAGATGTATTATAATAGAACATATAAAGCCGAGGGCTGCAAGGTAAGGATGGTATCCTGAACTCTTGTGCCCGTGGCCGAGCCAAACTGCCAATGTGAATGATAAGAAGCAAGGCTGGAAGGAGAAAACCCAAATTTAATAACAAGTAGCACTYGAGGGTTGCGACAAACGCCCATTGCAAATAGGGAACGCTGAAGCAATTGGCACAGGAAAGTGCCTACAGTTAGGTAAAATGCAATTCTTTGTGGAGTTTTTTTTACCTTCTCATTGCAAGAATTTAAAGACTTTAAGTTTCTACAAAAAAACATTTAAAAGAGAAAAAGAAATCTATAGGTAGTCTTTAAAATAGWTTTCAAACCAGCAGCTTCCATCAATAACTTTGAAATGTTATATTCAACAACAAAACTGTCTTCTCTTCTCTCCATGTAGAAAATCTGACAACTTGACATTTCCCCCCAAGTTCTTTCATGTTGAGAAACTCATGGGAAAACAAACAAAAAAGGGAGCATTTTTCCCATAAAATCCTCACTTTCAATGATTAAAAAGTCCCTAAAACACATGAGGAATCTTCAGTCCGGTTCCGTTCAATACTTCACTTATTGGCCATTCAGAGTTTACTCATCACTTGCTCATAGCTCCACGTACAAAAGCATGCTCTTTAATCACCTTCACATACCATTTAGTTTCARTTGCAAAAACACATCTTTATTGATGCTAACTAATATTTTGTTAGGAAATTAATTTAAATGGTAACAAGTAAACTTTATCGGTTTATGGCTCCAYGAAATATTGAGGTTACAGCTATTCTGAAATTACTAATTAAGTCCAAAACTAAGACGTCTCCTAATTAACATGCTAAATGTATCGAGCCACATTCATTCCTCAGACACCTCCATTGATTAGGGTAGCCAGTGGAGATGAATTTTCTMCATTGATCCAGCTGCAAATGTGGAGCAAAGAATACTGCTGGCATGGATGATTCAGTTGATTTCATTGGTAACAGCCAAGTAACATCTGCTTTGTGCCTCTCTGTGTGAAT
The DNA here is from genome assembly GCF_003343005.1 of Rhea americana. Lineage (NCBI taxonomy): Eukaryota > Metazoa > Chordata > Aves > Rheiformes > Rheidae > Rhea > Rhea americana. The sequence continues at coordinate 3,876,759 of NW_028186901.1, forward strand.
TTATTTGCAGCTGGTCCTACTGAGGTCAGGGAAAAGAAGTTTATATACCAGAAGTCCTATAAAGGCATTATGTTAAGGTGAGATATTTCTTATCAATTGATCAAGCAGTGAAGCATAGAGAGAAAATAGACATAACCTTCAGATTACTTATTCACCTGACAAGAGGCGAATASCTATGACAGGAAGCACAATTCACCTCAAAGCACACTGATGGGGTACACTCATGTATCTCAAGGGACAGGGGACGTCCTCCAGCGGACAGTTCTTCTACCCTTCAGTATTCACCATCGTAGAGTGCCCTAGGTAAAAGAAATACTTCATTCAACACATCACAATGTAAAAATAATTTAAAAAAAAAACTTTAATTATAATTTTTAGAACCCTCTTCTCCCAATTAAAAAAATAATAAATATTCATTTTTCTAACTTGTGAGGAAAGAAATTTAAGTGTGTATGTGCATGTGCATATACATATTTTAACCAATTCCTTTCACTGAAGAGCTTGCTTTTACTGCTGTTCTTGAGAAGAGGATGGGGAAGATGGAAGAAAATATATAAGCAAAATATCATCTAACAGATTTTATTTTTCCCTGCTTTCTTTAAAAAAATGCAAATCACCAATCTGATGATATATTTTTGGTGATATATTTTTTTCCCACAATCTTTAACCTTCTTCAGGCTGTGAGGAGTGTGTGTATGAGTGTGTTTGTGTGTGTGTGCACATGAGAGAGAGAGAGGGGAGGAGGAGGAGAGACCTGTCTTATCATACACTCTCTTGACCTTTTTGCAATTCATTTATTCTTAAATCATGTCAAGAAATGCATTATTTATGATTTTTTGTCTGTTTCCACACACATTTTTATAATACTGCTGCTGTTACATTGAGTTTTGTTTATTTTTCCTTTATTTTTAAAACACAGATAATCCCATTAATGAGTTAATCATCAGCAAAGATTAATTTATGATGCTTTCTGCTCTCGTTTTCACTCTTTCATAATGCAAGAATAGAAGAAAATACCACATGCTTTTAAGTTTATTACCCTATAAGCTGTTCGTAGGTGGAACTTATCAAGTTGGCAGGAGATAATAATTAAAAAAAACCCCACAGTTGTTCTCAGCAAGAAAATAGCTATATTAAAATATTTTTTAAAAAGAAACATCTTGCAAATTTTTCTCTTTGACAGTATTCCAGAAGTGTTAGGGAAAGCAAAAGAAAATAGGAGATGAGAGAAGGACATAACAAAGCCAAATCAAGAACTGAAAAGTTTCTTTTTATCCAAAGAGATGGTTTTACTGTCTGTATGAGCCTCTAAAGTTGCTGTTGAGCCTACATTTTATTTTCCACAGATGCACATCCTTTCCGATTAACAAGGGCCTCGCAAGTATGGGGTTACATTATTGCAGAGTGTTGCCACTGGGATTTCTTTGCTCGCTGCAATTCCTTCTTGGTGAGCAAATTTTGGTACCATTAATGTAACCAATACCTCAGTCTCCTCTGCTGACGCTTCATACAAAGACAGTGAAATATTATTTAATGGTTTTCTGCTGAACATCAGGTTGAGATAGAGAGAAAAARCACTGTCATCGCCAAGTGCAGGATCACTGTGTTCCGTGTCTCTCTATATTTCTGAGAGTTTGCAATCAGATATCTCATAATACATGGGTGTTAATATTTTTCTTCTAATTCACAAAGCAGCTATAAATATTCTGTTTCCTGACCAGACAGAGAAAGGTTGAAATAATTTCAGTGACAACCCAGATCACGCAGAGAAATATGGAAAAATCCTATCGCTTCTAGGAACCTTCTGAGACCAATGTGAGTGAATCAGTAGTCACAGGAATGAACCAATTTGTATGGCCAGCTGTGAATGTTTGCCTATATTTCTCTGAGGTTTCCTGGGTACTGTTGCCTGCTCATTTAAATTAAATCTGTCCTACATTCACTTCCCTTTTTAATGAATTATAGAGTGACACACTCAAGTTTCAGTTGGCAGCTTTCATAGGTGAGTCACTTGGAGAATCTGTTTAATTCATCTGTGCCTCGTTTCTCTACCTATAAGGCAAGGACCTTATTTCCCACTCTCTTTCTTCTTTATCTTTTCCAGTTGTATTATAAGGAGGGCTAACTTAAGGCTTGAAAAAACTTTCATGCAATAGGGAGCCTGTGCCAGTCTAAGTAGTACTACAGTAAAGAAACATGGCAGCTTTCTTTGTTTTTGTGTTTCACCAGATTTTAGCGGCTTTTTTTCTGCCCTTGTTCCATTTCTGAGCTACCTCATAAAATTCAGCCTTACATTTGGCCATAATTTTCTATTTCACGCAGCTGGACAGATTCTGCTCTGTTCCGAAGACCGTGAACATAATAGAACACCCTAGAGATGTCTGTGTGTATTTTTTAATATTTTAGTCTCTGTAGATGTGAAACAACTTGCTTTTGTGATCACACTGTCTTTTGATTGAGGCAGAGACTAATTAAGTTAGTTATATAATTATTATTCTAAAGGCTCTCCTCGTATGCCTCATCTGTCTTTATGTTGCTGAAAAAGACATTTCCTTGTCTACATTTTTGCTGCCTGAGCAAATACAAATGTGCTCCTTGGGTCAGCTAGCACTGAATACAATTTTTCTAAGTTAATGAGTGTAGACAAAAAAAAAAAAAAGTAAAAAAAAAGAGTCCTGCCAGAAGATACCTACAAATAAACATATCCTCTATCTCTCTTAATAGTCCATATGGATTTCTAAGGCTCTCTTTCCTTAACCCTAGTAGCCTGAATAAAAGCATTATGATCTGTTGAGATGGTATATTTGTATTCTCTCTTGCTGTAGACTATCTAGGGAGCTTGTTCAGAAGCAAGGGTTAGACTGTGCTGCGTTTACTGAGATTCAGTACAAGATGGACTTATGTCCACCAACTTTAGTTATTGCTAAGCCATCTAGTCCAAGCTTGTAATTTAAAAAAACCTCTTTGGTCTTAGAGCTGAGAGAGAGAAGATTAACAGTTGTGGTCTGCAGCTTGTTTAATGAAACTAATAAAATAAACTAGCATATATGAGCAGAGTTAAGGGAAAGGAATCTACTGAACTCCATGAATCTCTGCTTCTCTGATCAAAGAAGCCTGTGCAATCATGGTGGTGATAGGTGGTGTCTTCAGCACCAGCTGGAGCAAATACCCRTGGCACATCAGAGGCCTCCATCCAGAGAGAGCTCCTGAGGAAGGATGCTGCCATCCAGGTCTCTGGCTGTAGGGAGAACCTGATGCTCCTTCTTGAGGCTGGAGATGGTGATGATCTTACCTGTGGGAGGTGTGCTCTGGTTGAAGTGCTGAGTTGCCAGCTGAAAGAGCTGTCAGAGTTGGCGAGCAGACTATGTGCCATCAGGAAGGATGAAGTGGCCTATTCCAGAACGAAGAAGAATGTCAGGTAAGCATGAAWGAAGCTAGCATGGAGGWACAAGGAGTATCTGCCTGAGCTCARACGCAAAAAGGAAGCACGCAGAAGGCAGAAGCAGGGGTGAGCWATGCAGAGGAGGTATRCTGACATTGACCAAGAGTACAGGGATGGAGTYTGGAAAGCTGAAGCTCATCTGGAGATGAAAGTAGTAAGGGATGTGAGAGGCAACAAGAAGGCCTTCTAGAAATACATGGACGGTCAAAAGAATCAGAGAATCAGAGAATGGCTGTGTTAGAAGGCATCTCTGGAGATGATCTAGCCCAGTCCCCCAGCTCTATGCAAGTCACATAGACCAGGTTGCTGAAGGCTTTGTCCATTCAGGTTCTGAATATCTCCAAGAATGGAGACTCCACAGTCTCTCTGGGCAACCTGTTCCAGYGTCTGACTAACCTCACAGTAAAAACTGTTTGTTACTTTTAAATGGAATTTCCTGCATTTCAGTCTGTGCCCTTTGCCTCTCATTGTTTCACTAAGCACTAGGGAAAATGTCTAGGCTAGGGAAAATGTCAGCCCACTACTCAACGGGGGCAAGGGGTCCAGAAAACAAGGCACAGAAAAGATCAAGTTACTAAATGTTTTTTTTCTTCAGTTTACACTGGTAAGGTCTAGGTTTCCAGGTCCCTGAGTAGAGTCTATGGGAGTGAAGCATTGCCTACAGCAGAGAAAGATAATGTTGGAGAACACATAAGCCATTTGGATGTATAGAGATCAGATGGGATGCATCTGAGGGAGCTGGTTTACATCTCTGTGAAGTTACTCACTATACATTTGCAAGCTCATGGCAATCAGGGGATGTTTCTTATGACTGGAGAAAGGCAGATAGCAAGGACAATCTGGGGATCTACAGACTGGATAACCTCATCTCAGAATCCAGGAACATTATGATAAAAGTTTTCCTTGCAGCCATTTCCAAGCACATGAAGAAAAAGAAGGTGATTGAGAACAGCAAGCATGGATTTGATGGGCAAATTATGCCTAATCAGCTTGATTGCCTTCTTTGATGTGGTGACTGGTTGTGTAGGCAGAGGGGGAGCAGTGGATATTATATATCTTGACCTTGGCAAGATTCACAATATTGACTTTGACACACACCTCCTCAATGTTCTTATAACCAAATTGAGAAGATGTGGACTGCGTAAGTGGATGATAAGCTGAATGGAAAATTGGCTGAACTGCAGGGTCAAAGAGGGTTGATTAGTATAGTGTCCAACAGGCAGCCACTTACCARCGCTGTAGCTCAGGGATCAATAGTAGGCCAATACTGTTTAATATTTATTAATGACATGGATCATGAGACAGAGTGCAAGCTTGCAATGAGGGGAGTGGTCTGTGCTCTAGAGGGCAAGACTTTTCTTCACGGGGACTTTAACAGGCTGATGGGAACTTCATAATATTCAACAAAGGCAAATGTGGAGTCCTGTAACTGAGATGGACTAACTTTGCAACAGGACAAGCTGGGGGCCAAGTGGGTAGAAAACAGCTTTGCAGAAAGCACCTGAGGGGCCTGCTGGGCAACAATTTGCATGGAAGCCAGCAGTGTGCCCTTCTAGCAAAGAAAATCCACCGCATGAAGAGCTGTGTTAGCAAGACTCTAGCCAGCTGGTTGAGGGAGGTGAGTCTCTCCATTGGTATTGCAGGCTCTCTGTTCCTTTACTGTTCCTTTGCACTAACATAGAGTCCAGAAATTTCTTTCAACTAGGCATACTCCCTCCCTCTCTCCAGAGGTTTTCACCTGATCCTCAGCACAGATGCCAGGAAAAGCAAATGGACAGACTTGCCCTTTCTTACTCAGGACTAGAAAAGCACAGAGAACTGAGTGCATACATGCAGCAAGCTGCAGGCAAATGAAAAATAAATAAATAAAAATTAAAAAAAACCTCTTTCTATCACACAGTACTTACCACCTTTTCATCTGGTCCCTCAAGACTTGGAAGTTCTCATGAACTGTTGGATTTTATTAATGATCAGCTTGAAAGTATTATAAAAGTATTATTTTTTTAGTAATAACTGAGATGTTCAGAAGATGTGAATTTTTACATCTTTTTCCAATAGGGGAGACTCTTCTCCCCTATTGGCACTTGTAAGATGGTATCTGGAATATTGTGCCCAGTTTTGGACTCCCTAAATACAAGAAATACATAGACATACTATAGCAGGTCCATGGGAGGGCCAACAGCATGATGTCTGAAGAAGAGCTGGGTTTGTTCAGCCTTAAGAAGAGAAGACAAAAGGGGAGGGGAATTTAATTGCTGCCTACAGCTACCTAATGGAAGATCTGCAGAAGACAGAGCCAAACTCTTCTCAGAAACACATAGTGGAAGGATGAGAGGCAGCATGGAACATGGGAAATTTAATTAAATCAATCTGTCCTTATGTTCTTACTGCAGGACATTTGAACAATCAAGTTTTCCTTGTAGCATACTCAGAGAGCAATCTCACATTCCTGAGAACTATTGAAAAACTAGATCTAATCTTTTATGGATGCACATTCATGCTAGAAGGCTTTTCAAGTGATTGAACACAAGTTGACATGATTTGAAATCAGAAGAACCCATTATTCTCCTGTCAAAGTCCTGACAAAGCAAAAATTAAATCCCTAATGATTTCACCCTATGCATTATCAGCCCATCACCTACAATCAGTTGCAGTAAGTATGAATTGTATTGGGAATGGATGTATTAAAGCTTGTATTAAGGTGATCAAACAGAATGGTGATGAAAGCTCTGGAGTTCCTTAGGGAAAACGTCGTAAATCACCTCATGCAAGTATGAAAAAATATTTAATTAAGGATGAGTATAATTTAATGTATGAAGGAGGGCAAAATTTCTACAGTCATAACTTAATGAGGTCTACAGTGAACCTTCTGAACCCTGCAAGAAAGATCAGACACACAAAAATTTTGAGTGGGAAAGGACAACTGAACCTGGTTATCCGTATTCAGTCTTATATTATCTTTCATGTCTTTTCTCCTGTTTCATAAGGAAATATCTGTATCTTACGGATAAAATATATTTAAGCTTTTTGAGTAGCTACATTGTTACTGCTGGTCTTTTAGATTGTTGTAAGTTATTCACTAGGAAATTCAAAATTCCTGTTGTTTTTCATAACCCTCTCCACATGACTCTATATTAAACAAATGCAGCAGGACCCTATGACTGCTGACCTTCACTAACACAGTAGAGATTACTTTAAATAATCAGGAAACAAAACAGTAATTAGTTTTAGAATGGAAAGAATGAGAAGCTAACAATCCCCTCAAAAGCATATATTTTAAAAGCATATAGTTGAAAAAAATTAATATACATGCATCATGAAAACAGTGCAGTTCTCTTAGTTAGAAGGGTATATTGTTCTCTGTGAGTTACTCACTTAATTAAAAGAATAGAAATTTGTTCTGATTCATGAATTTGGCTACAATGGGTATATTTGTGAGAATACCCATAGAAAGTAAGTTATGACTTCTAAAATCAAATGTTTGAGGAGGTAAAAGTCGCCGTATACTCCGGTCGTGAATCTCAGATACTGATAAGCACAATTTGAACTGAGGTAAATAGAAAAAGATATCTGAACTTGCGTGAATGCTAAGATAAAAGGTTTCATAGACCTTAATTAGAAAATATTGCATGGAATCTCTGCCTTATCAACCGTATCCAGTCTTTCTGCAACTGAGTGCATATAACACTCTTTAAAATAGATTTAATCTCTCTATAATCTCTGATATTTTTACAGCCATAAATGGACTACTATTTCAAGTGCAAGCGTATTTGAAAAGTATCTTTGATGGTTTCAGTTTAAACCACATTAGCTGCTTAGATTTTGGGTTTTCAATGCACATCATATTTTTTTGATTAAAAAAAGTCAAATCATCAAAATAAAAATGATAAAAGACTGGAAATTACTGTGCTTCATTTTAGGTAATATTTCCAAAGCAATAATAAAACATTTAACCAATCAACCAGTTAATGACCAATATGAGCTGTTATAAGGCATCGGGTGAAGCTGGCAGAGCTTAATTTATCTAGCTGTCCATTATCTCATCAATAAAAGGGTTACTAGTCAAGAGAGTAAAAATTATTCATATAAATCTCAGTTATGTTACTATTAAAATATTAAATTAGTTTTCTAAAATAATTTACTTTATCATTATCACAGTGTAATACCAGTAATTTATCACTAATGCTTTATTTCAGTCACTATTGGCCCAATAAACAAAAATTTGACCTAATTGCAATCCTAAATGGAGAAGATAATTTTATAATTAGGGATTTGTCTTAACTCTATACTGTACACAACCATTAGCACAAAGAAGTTAAGGAGCTGATCCATAAGGCAGCAAAAGTCAGAGACAATCTACTTGTATCTCTTTATTCTTTACTGTATATAGACTTCCTAGCACACATATTTTTGTTGCACATATATATCTCAAAACACTTCCTTAGAGGTACACCTAAAGATCGTTAAGAATGCTAAAAAGATGTTGTTAAACACTTTTGGAGGGTATATTGCCTAATTTTGGCTGCAATAGCTATTTTTACATACTAAGTACCGATTTTGAAATGATCTAAAGTGACAATACCTGGCATAAGACCAAATTTTTGCTAGAACCATGACTCTAATGGCATGCAGAAATAGACACATTTGAGGCTACATATCCCTTATACTTCTTCAGTAATCTTTGCCTTGGTTTTAAACTCAACTTTAAACTCAAAACTGAGTGTTTGGCTAAATATTTTTCTAATTTAAGTAAGAATTAACTCAGGAAACATTTATGTGCAACGTAATACAGAAAGTTAGATCAAATCAGTGCAAAGGGCCCTATCTGTGTTAACCACRAAACTATGAAACAGTAGAAATATCGCTCAATTGAAAAATGCATTCAGGTTACACCTCTGCTGAGTGATGATACGCRTGTCTTACCATAAAACAATTGCCTGAAAGGATCTTTTTTCTTCTTTCTCCATGTCTCATTATCAAAGACATACACCCCTTAACTTAATTTTCCTTTTTATTGAAATAGGATTTTGAAATAAATGAAGTGAGATTTCATACTTACGTTATGAATATGAATGAAAGTATGGGTTGGGGGAAGATCTTCAGGCAATTTTCAATATGTTCCAAAATATGGCTGGTACATCCATTCCAAATGGACTTAATAAGTACTCAAACACCGTGAAGACTTTAATTAAGAAACAAGTATTAAAAAAAAAATCAGCTAATTTCCTAATTAAATCAACATGTACTTGTAAATGGGTTGCCAGTAATTTGGTTGCTGGTGTCATTTTATCTTTTAGGTGTAATGCTTGATATTTAATAGGCAATTAGTTGATTCTTCATAACCCAGACATTACCCTTGTCGTGAATGGTTAATTCAGTAATAACATCAAAGTGGTACACATTGTCTTTTAATGAAAAATAATGACAAAAACAGTACATTAGATCAGAGAAGTCCATTATGCAATGTGTCAGAAGAAGATGTGAAAGAAAGAAGGTTAGTCCAAATTCACAGTAACGTCAGCAGACTTGGTGACACTGTTCCACACCTGCACTGCTAGAACAGATTTAAATGTGGTTTTGGTCCTATTTAATCTTCTTTAATGTATTATCTGAACATTTCTGTATATATTTTCAGTAGAATGCCTTCAGGTAGGTATGTGTGGTAAGTCATTTTCGGTAGGATCACAACACCATACTGTAGAAAACTGCATTCTTTTTCTTTAACTCCCTTCAATTATGTAGAATTTTTGTCACATKGAGGCATTTTGTAAATCAATATAATAAACTAATCCAGACAGAAACATACTAAAACAGGTAAATTGTTCATAATACATCAATTAATTTGAAATAAACCAAATATCATTACAGAACAGACTCGCTCAATGTATCTGCATCAGACTTTGTAAATATATCTGAAGATAAGTACAGTCAAAAGCTCTGGTCACAAAGAGTTTTAAGAGACCCAAGAAACAAAACAGCTCTGACTTTATTTCTCTTTCTTCTTTAATTTTACTCTCTTTGTTTAACTAGGATCTTTTTATCCTTCTAAAGGCTATTGATGTAGAAGTCTTCTCCTCCGCTCTCATCACCTAAAAGAGGCTTCACTGAGCATCCCGCCTCATTGACTTCCTCTTTTCTCCTCATCTCATTTTAAAACCTATTGACTGTTTCTTAATTTCTCTCTCCATAAGTTATTGCCTTTATGACTGAATGCCTTAATTTATTCTCCATAAAATGTCTACACACTGCTGCTTTCTGTGATTTATGGCATATGTGGTCTTCTATTGTTTAACTCCACAAAGCTACTTTGGRTGAAACTTCTGCAAAAGAAAATACGGTCCCACATGGCTTATGAAGTCAACAGGAGCTGCTGACTGCTTAACATATTGAAAATGCAACCACACATTTACAGACATAGTCAGACTGGATTTTTTTCATTAAAGTTTATGACACTGTTGCAATGTTACCCAGATTCCTGCCTATCCTGAAAAGTGAGTAAATACATCAAGAARCATTATGGAACTTCTCTAAACTATTACAATAATGAATGAGAATTTGGAAACTTAATTATGGTTCTTTGATCTAGTTTTTGGATTCCAGAACATCTGTGGACCTGTGAGTTTTGTGCTGTGATCTATCATCATATAGATGAAATCCAAAATGAAAACAGCTGAAAGATTTAGAACAACAAAATTAGATTAGGGAAGACAATTTGTAAATTTAAAGCAGTCTCCTCAGGCTACACCTGGTGATTAACCATTAAATCCTGCAAAGTGCAAAGCATTCTCTTTCCTCACATTAACATTAATGTGAAACCAGGTTCTTCAATAACTTACAGAACAGAGGCCCAGAAGGACCCATCACTGTTTATTTTATTATGCACTCCTTCTTCCCTCCTGCRCACACTCCTACCATCTATGCGAGTAAAAATAACAGCACAGTGAAGATTTATTTTCCACTTTTTCTAATGTACACTTACTTGCAGCTTATCAGCTCAGCAAAACCATAATCATGGTGCTCTAACGTATATGTCAGAAAGGTTCACTGTTCTGTTTGGGAGGATGGGGACTAGGGAAAGAAAGTGTGAGTCTTGCATGTTAGAAATGCATAACTTTCTGAAAAGCTAAAAAAATCTGAAGATAGAGACTGCTTAAATTAAGACAGCATTATTTAATATTTATATCTCATTACAGGTCTTCTGGGCAAAATGTATATATGTATTTAGGAGCTCAAAAAATCCAAACAWTTCTCCAGTGCTTATGAAAGCATCTATGAAAGTTAGGTGGCTAAGTCTGAAAACTCAGTCAAGCTTTGATAGTCAGGTGATCCACAYACTCCAAAGTACATTTTTAGGTAGCTTGGTAAATCTGAAATTTTRGCTTTTTGCCTATAAGCATTTTCAGGTAGCTTGAAGTTTTCCTAGTAAAATAAATCTTCTGTAATCCTACTGCATATGTGTGACCGTTCATTTGCATGTGTAGTTTAGGTATTTCCTCAACTTACTTTTGACAAGTGTGATCATATTTGACAAGCAGCAGAAAAAGACAATGTTTTCCACATTTTATGGAAAACACTCAGGTAATAGCTGCAGCACAAGCTCAACCTTATGCATAACAAAGAATCCACAGAAAATGGTTATTACTGCTCTAAAACAAGACAGCTCCATGTTAGATCTTCAAGAATTCACTAACAATACCCAAATAATCGTGATTCAATACTACACTAGTTTTGTATACCTTTTGCCTCATTACTCAATGTTGTACCCTAGAYGTTAAATGTCCTATGAACATATGACAGAGCTACAGACTTACCTTCAGCAAGGGGTAACAGATGTGCCCACAATAGCACTTTAGCATGGAGCGTGTGTTCTTTTTAGGTATGTAATCATATTTGTGATCACACTTGGTGTTCTGTACAGAGCAATTATGCACATTGCTTCTACACCCGTTTCTCTCCTGTTGAAACCAAGCTGGAAATTGCTCACTGTGGTGTCATGAAGTATGGCCAAGATCATGCCAGTCCTAAGGTTCCCCAGAATTGTGCAGGAGCACCTGTACAGGTATAGAATTTTGGAAAAATCTGTGGGTTTTTCCTTTCCACAGATTTCTCAAAATTTAACAAAGACCAAGGATTTAAATATGCACGTTACTGCCTTTTTTTTTCTAGATCCTCTTTTAGCTATTATAGATCATAGTGTATATCTATTGTAAAAGTTTCCTCTCAAAGACAGAAATTCTTTCAACACTCTGATTACCAGAAAACTTTTTCATTTTTTTTCTAGATTGATTTTGACTTTCCACAGTCATAAGAAACAATAAAAGAGAGAGAGAGAGAGAGAGATCTTAGAGATGCCACCTGAATAATGTTGAAGACAGTCTTATTTGCTAACTTTTAGGAGAAGAGRACCTAGAATAACTCACGAGCAGTATGTTGAAATTGCCAAGTAGGTGATTAGAGCAGAATCAAAAGGTATGGGAAGCATTGCTGTATTATACTTAAGAAGATGAAGTCTGTGTTCCTGAAGCCAGACAATAGAAAGGGGTCCTTCAGCAGCACATAGGAACATGTCCCCCGTGGGAGATCCAGAGAAGATTTGGACTTGGAGGACTGCTCATCTGGAGCTTCATAACAAAGGTTTGGGGGAGGAGAGTCCACAGAATAATTTGAAGAGTATCTTGACCTCTGGCACCTTATGGTACAGAGATGCTCTACAGCTGGTCCCCGGCTTATCAGGGAGACTCCTTTCTCACTCTAATGAAATAGTCCTTCAGGTTTTGACCAACTCAGACTGTTTATTGACATGATCATAGGATGATTTTTCACCCTATGGCTTTATTTAAAAGTTTTTACGGGAAATGAGAAAACAACTTATGCTGGGAATATAGCACCACAGCATTAATCAAAGCACTAGTTGAAACCATGATTTGCAGAAGCTATCATCTTCTGCATAGCAACTGATGAGTTTACACAGCTCTATGCACAGGACTATTTTCTCATTTGTATGTGGGATCAACAAAATCAACACATGCAACATCCTGTGCCTGCATGGTCCAATACAGGTATGTCATTCCTGTACCCCCTATAACTTTTTTCCTGTCCTACTGGGTTTGTTCATGGTTTAATGTCACAGATGCACAGTTTTTTCCTTGCTAGTCTCTACAAGACCATTAGCAGCATGTCTTAACCAGGAAGATTTTAATTAAATCTTTAATTAAATCTGTTAATTAAAAAAAAAGAGCAGTGATTTGAGAACAGGCAGAGGTTGAAGGAGGAATGCCTTGGTAATCTCAGGCTGCCTCTCCCTGCAATGCAGATGGGAAAGAAGAGAGAGTTTAGGGGTGAAGAGGTAAAACTCCTTGAATATTCTGCTGAAAGCTACCGGTCCAGCCATATCTAGGGTTGTAGGTAAACTTACACATGAGTATTCCRGTAGTTGATAATAACCAGGATGGCAACCATGGTGAGCTGTACAACACTTATAGCAAAGTATTCCAGGCTGCTCCCCATTTTTGTTTTTCTGTGCACAGCGTGAAGCTGRTTCACAGGAAACAACACAATATTGCCCCTTGCCTAGCAGAATCAATGTCCCCCAACTCCTGGAAGCATCTGAACCTCTTGCTGATTCTTAATGCACTTGCCACTCAGGGAAGTGGGAAAACAAAGCAGGGTATCCTGGTTGCAAGCATAAGTTGCTCATGCCCCAAGGCTCTGCCATTTTTCAGCAGAATAAAGCCTCCTACATTCCCTCCTGCACCTGGAAGAGGTTCCTATCTCCCTCAGACAGGYCTTTTTCCAGAACAGCTCCTCCATTCCCTCCAGTGTTGGTCCTCAAACTCCAAAACAAGCGCTCTTTRAGGTGCTCTGCTCCATTTTCTGTACTAGTCTCCATTTCTATCCGAAAGACTGCTGTTCAAAGCTGAACTTCTCTCATTCCTCACTGGATTCAGTCAGGATGGAAGTGGCTGTATCCAAGCACTTCCCACTGTCCTGTAAAAAACACTGTCTGTATGAACGTGGTTGGGTATACGGAGCAGTATCTGAGTCCATTTAGTCTCAATGCTGTTGATTTGGCCTGAAACTGTGACAAAAGGTCAGCTCACCACTCACTGAAACCTCCTGGRAAAATTTCGTAAAAGGACACATTGCACTGCACGCGTGGTGGAAATGCATGGTCCTGGCCACCTACCAGAAAGCCAGTGGGTATGGACAACAGGTCCTTGGACTGAAGAACACGTCCCTTTTCTCACTGTGCTGCACTGCTGGCTAACAAACTCACTGAGAGTCTGCAACCCAGCAGTCCAGAAGCCCAGAATTTTGGGAGTCATAATTTCCCAATTATTCCACCTTTGCTTAAAAAGTGACCATACTCACCATGTAACATATTTGAGAATATCAAAAACCAAAATTAKTTTTGGCCAGTTTGTGGAGGCGATGGAAGGAGACTGTCAGCTTGTGCTGGAATAGGGAGTAAATGAAAATCTGTCCAGCTATGTGTAGTCCCTAGTCAGGGGTGATTACTGTGTGTCRCCAAAGAACATTACATGTATAAAAGTGTTCGGGTTTCTGATACCTATCKATTTTAGTAGGCATTAGGCACTGTTAAGAACCTGGTCTATAATATTTCACTCTCAACCCAAGTTATTAGATATCTCAGTGAATGCATATGTCTCTGTAGCAATTAGCTGCAAAACCTAGAGCAGTTTATTAAAAAGCAGTGGGTTCTGTGAACAGTCTTAATAATTATTATAACATCTGGAAAAAATGTGCAAACTGAAATCAATGCATATTTTCCCTAGGTAATGATGGAATATTTAGTGTGTTACAGAACCATCTTGCTCTATTAATCTCCTGTCATTTTTAATGAGACCTGCTGATACCCAGTAAAAATGTAGGGAAGGTAGAAATATGAGTGCAAGTGCAAAAGAGGAAAAGATGCATTAATGCTGTAAATACTTACACACCATGAAACAGAAAAAAAAAACTATAAATCTGTCRTTATTTATAGCTGGAAGGAGATAGGAATCCTTACTTCTAGCTGCAAACAAGAGAAATGCAGACCAAAAGTAATCAGTATCTACATTTTAGTCATTTTTTTTGCATGACGTAAAGTATGAAGCTCTGGTTTCTGTTCTGCATAACGCTTATGATTTTTTTATTAGAATTCTAAGACGAATTGCATAATTTTGGGACCGTGAACCAGAACTCAGAATTTTCTTACCTGGTAATGGTTCTCTGTTCATGGAATTGCAGAGCAAGRTATCCCTCAAACTTTTCTTCCTGCTCTACRATTTTTCCGTGCTTCTCTTTGCAAMGATTCAAGAGATTTACAAATATCCACATATCAAAGGTATTTTTTCAGCCTTTAGATTTTATTCTTAACAAGCTGAGAGAGTTTAACATACATGTCTTGTGTTCCTTGTGTAAATTCATTTGGCTGTCACATAGAAAGTGGTGCAATCTGTTTCTACTTTTTCCCTTCCCTCCCACCTGCCACTCCTGTTAAGTATGTAACTGCTTTAAGTTTTCCTAATCCTAATGAACTGAAACTATTTRGGTGGAATCTCTTTTTATTTTTTCCACAGCTATAGCTGCATTGATTGCAATAGGAAGACKACAGATGTATAAATGAGAATAAGAACGTTCCGTTGTTTAGTCAGACACAACTTTGAAATCCCTTGAGCTTTTAGAGTGTATCTCTTTTTATYTATATAGCATACAATGAACAGAGGTTCTTTTGAAATTTGTATTAAGTACTACAAATTTAAACCTATTTAGGATACACTAAAAAGGAGCTCCGAGGAGTACCTCAAACTTAAAGTAGTCAAAGTCACTGTGGTTTCTTGTTTTGTCACAAAATGGATTCATCACCTGGTTTAGCTGTTTGCAACATGGCTTTGAATTTATCATTCCTTGCTCTTGAGTAATTTCCTTTTAAGTATATGTTAGGGAGTATATTCTTTACATAGAAATGAAAATCAAAGGGAAAAAAACACAGGCATATATGGAAAGTAAACCTGAATTCTGCTAAATAAAAGGYTAGAAGAGACAGATAAATAAAGACATAAGGGTCAGGCCAAAATAATCTTCCTTCTGAGGTGGCCAGTGGGAAATGCTTTTGGGAAAACTGTATGAACATGGCCTGTCTGGGGTGATCGTTTTTCTGGTACACCCTCTCTGCCTCTGGCARTCCTCTGGTACAGAGATGTCTYACAGAATCATACAACCTTTGGAGGGACCTCCAGAGGTCAYCTAGTCCAACTGCGTGCGCAAAGCGTGTGCAAATAAAATAAGGCCACGTTTTCGTCACTACGCTTGTCAAAATCCTTCTTTGCACTCTGAAATGATGATGGCTTCTACAGAGATGAGGAAAGTTTTGAAGTATTCATCACAGTACTCAAGGTCTTTTCCCATCAGGGTTTGAACATCTTCATGGATGGAGATCCGATAGCCTTCCTGAGCTCCTCTTCTGATATTCAACCACCCACAAGGTAAACGTTTTTCCCCTTATACTGAACTGAAATTTCCCTTGTTATAACTTGAATCCATTGCCTCCCATCCTTCCACTGTGCACCTTTRAAAAGAGTCTACCTTCACCTTCTCTGCACTCTTCCATTAAGTAGCTAGTTACGTATGCTTCAATATCTAGAAAACTTGTACCAAATGTAGCTGACTAGATGAGGGAAAAACCTACATATATGCCACTCAAGAAGGTGGAGCCTGGATTTTGAATTAATCCTAATTTATATGATAAATCAGGAAGTCTTAATATCACATAGTGAATACTAGTTACTTTTTAGATATAACCAGGRCTATAACTTCAGTAGTTTGAAGACAGGCAATATCCATTTTTAGAAGACTGAAATTTAGTCCAACTAATCAGTTGAAATGATGAAAAGAATTCAGTGCATACTAAAGTACAGTTGTTTTGCCTAACATATCTAAACCAGGCCATAACTGATTCAAAAGTCATTAACTGTTTCACAACTACTGGAACTGCAGAATGTGCAACTCAAATCAAAAGACCTGACACCATAAACATTTTGAGTTATGGGGCTGATAAATATTAAGAGTAATGGCTATGGTTATCCAGCAGACCTTCCGTGAATGAGTGATCTGTATTTACATTAGAACTAAAATGATTTACAAATGCCAAAGCACCACATTTTAATTTAATGATATACATATGTCAGAAGATTTCTACTGAATACATCACATCTATATGCCTTTGCGCTATATTTCATATGAACTAAGAAATGGGTGACAAATTAAGTCAGAGTCACAAAAGAATCAATGGCCAATACCATGAAAATAAGGCTATGTTTTTGTCATTATGGTTGTCAAAATCATTCTTTATATCCTGAAAGGATGCTGCCTCATAGAAAGATGAGGAAAGTTTTGAGGCATTCATCACAATGCTCGGTTATTTCGGTTCTCCACTTTCAGGGCTCAAAATGTTAAGATAAGAGATGATGAAAACATTTTTGGTTAAGCCTTCAGATTTTAAAATGCATTGAAACATTTGCTTTCCTCAAGGAGCTTTTAACAGTTTTTTCTACTATAACTTCAGTCATTTTTCCCATATCAAACTTTCAAACTCAAGCCATGGAAACTGGTTTGTTGATTTAAAGGTAATAAGATGTGTTTAGAAAGGATGTTGGGTCAGGAAACAAAACTTATTTTCTCAGCACTAAAATATTAACCTTTTAATAATGTATGAAGCGTTAATCTACCTACAACAGATAAGGAATAACATGGCTAATGGACCAAAACTGACAGCTAACAGACTAGTGTTTCTCAACTTATATTAATATGCAAATATAGCTCAGAGAGATATTTTTGCTTCCCAAATTTAATCTACTGAGAAAGTATTGAACAGGATACAGGGAAAACCAGCAATGTAGCAGGATCTGGATTTTTTAAATATAAAGGGATCTGGAAAAGTAATTCTTAAGAGTCCAGGAAAAAGACAAATCACCAGTCTAATCTGATATCATCTCAAATTACAGTTCTGAATTGACAATTTTGTACAATATTTCAAATGTAAGCAGTGTTTTAAATAAAAGGTTGCTACTTAGTAGATTAAGAGTAGCAGGAACAATATGGTTCATTAGGAAGAAGAGAATAACTTTAGTCAAGAAATGTACTTGATATTTATTTATTACTAAGTCTAAAACTAAAAATATTGGAAACRTCCAAGAAAACCTTGCACCTCACCTGAGAGAAGCGATTATGTAGTCACCCTCCTCCTAAAGCCCTTGATACGGGAAGACATCTATTTACAGTTTTCTTTTCTTTCTTTTTCTTTCTTTCTTTCTTTTTCTTTTTTTTTTTACAGAATGGAAAAAGCTTTTAAGATCTCTAAATTTTCTAATATTTTAAGATATTGTTTTTTGTTCATTTACTCAGTTTGTAAAACATTTCTGTCCATCATTCAAGTAAGTTGTTTACATTCCTAAAATCAGTTCTATGYAAAGCAAATATCAGTTTTATTTTGAATACAGAACAATCATACGAAAATTCAAAATGTACATAATCCTAATACAATGGRCAAGAGTAACAAAACAGCTATTCCCTTTAATGGGGCCATAATTTCATCTCAAGGGAAAACAGAATAGCTTTCTTCCCTTTCTTTTTTCAAGTTTGACATATTTTGATAGAAAACCTCTAATTAATACTGCAGCAAAATGATAAGTAATTAATTGCATTAAAATGGTATGAGCATTAATTTTGAGTGATGTGCAAGCACTGYTCCACTACTTCTATCAGCTCAGTGATTTTATGATTCCTGTCAACAATAGGTGATAAAACAAAGAAGATAAAGAGTATTAGGCTTATTTCTTCTTCTTCTTCTATTTTATTTTATTTTTTTTAAGTAGAGACAGGGCTATTTTAAGGAGACAGATAATTTAGTGAGTTTGAAAGACATGCTGAACCTAATTATGATGTTCTAATCTATCCTTACTCCTTTAAAAAATTTTTTATAACCTCATTACCTTAATTTCCTGTGGGTAGATTCATCTTTCCATTTATTCTTTGAGATATCAATGACTGCAGAAACTATATAATTATATTGATCAACTGATGTCATATCTAGCATTGTAGAAGAAATTGGGAAGGTAGTAACCAAGAGCTCCCTGGCTATGAAGTCCTACTTTTCATTAGGTAGACTCTAACAGAGATTTCACTTGATTAGAGAACCAGACTTCTTAAGACACATAATGAGAAAAAATGAAAAAAAAAAAAAAAAAAAAAAAAAAAAAAAAAAAAAACAGAAGGAGACAGGAGGGTAACTGGTGACTTGAGTTCTTATCTTCCTGATGGGCACCAAAATCAAATGGACTGCAACAGCCAACACCTAACAGGTGGTTTATAGCAGCTATATATAAATTGCTCCTTGATTTCCTGGTAACCTTTTAGCATAAAGCCTGACAGGAGAAGCAGGGTTGTAAGAACTAGGGCTCTAGGGCTGAGATGTTAATCTGAAGTCATAGATAAGGCTATTGATAAGAGAAACAGGCTGGGCTTCTGACCTAACTTTTTAAAGTAATGTTAATACACTTCAGTTTGATAAGCTTGCTACTCTATTCAGTGAAAATATTTTAGGGGTTAGTACCTTAAGGTAATACTTCAGATTCTTCAAAAGTAATTTGCTGTGGTCTGAATTCTAACATCCTAGTAAGGCTGCTGAAAACAGATGAAATGGTACAGTGGCTATGTAAACGTGTCTACTCGGTTTTCTTACACATGGGCAGAGTTGACAGAGTTGAAAGATGATCAAAAACCTATGTGAAATTCTTCCCCCTTATTAGCACTATATGCTGAGGAGCTGGTGGCTTGTACTAGAGAAAGTATTTCTGTCCCTGAGATCCAGGGATTGTGTAAAGACATTTTATTTTCTTCCTGAGGAACCTCTATGTCTCTTTAGATATGATTTCAAGACCTACTGTACAAAAAGGATCCTGTTTCTATAAGCTTACAGGTACTTTGGCAGGGTCTAGTACAAGGATTGTTCCAGCTTAATTAATAAAATAAAAACATATATGTGTACTGATAGATATCACTGTACTTAGAGTTTTTATCCCTTTTTTTTGATTATTACAACTGCAAATGCATAGAGATGTTTTCCATCCAACTATGAAACACTGAATTAAAGATTTTTATTTATATATTTCCTCTTCTTTACAGTTCACCTGTCTGTTAACTTTTTTCAGTATTTCCTGCCTGCAATTAAACTTATCTATATTATCTTCCTTCTTTTTCATTTCTCACTGATACCGTCAACAGCTCCCAATTTGCCGTCATTCAAAAATTTTGTTAAAGTACTTACACTTCTGCCAACACGTTAATGAAGATAATTAAAGAGACAGGACTAGAAATGGATCCCCGTAGTAGCACAATATATGGGACACCTGTTCTCAGTTTGCTGCTGATTCTTTTGCTGTTAATTTTAAGTCTGGAACTCCAGCCAGTTTGAGCAATGTGGACGTGTATTGTTAAGGACACTAGTTATTTTTTAATTAAWTTTGACAGAGAGGATTTTTACGCTAATTCAATGAAGCAATTAATCCCATGCAGTGTTGATCCTCGGCTCAAGTGAGGCCTTTCCAATGAAATAGGAAATTGGTGCTTCCTTTGTAAGAACTGGTAAGACCTGCTGGAACACTCCGTATATCCACGTGCAGGACAGACAGGAGCAGAAGGTCAGAGGAATGGAAAGTCCATCCTGCTAGAGCAGACTAAAATAATGTGTCTTACCTGGCTAGCAAAACAGAAGCTGAAAAGAGATAGCAAGGGTAAAGCTCAGGCAAGAGCTCTGCTTTTATAGCTGAAGATCAATATTAGTGCAAAAGTAAATAGCTGAAAGTTGACTATGAATAAATTTCATTTGAATSTTAGACYTTTTTTGATTACTTCAAACCTAGAAATGAAATGGATGAAGATCCATCAGTGTATAAGATGGAGTCCCATCAATGTATAGCAGCAGGAGACTAGATATGACTCCAGAAGGCCCTTCCAATCCATGCCAAATTTTTCTATGTGTTTAGGTTTAGTCCTTCTGACAATCACAAATAAGTTTGTAGAGGGAATATTGAATTAAAGCAAGTGCAGTTTTTTACTGGGAGGGTATGTTGATTGGAATGCTGTTATAAAGTTACCCTGTTCTATTCTTTTCCAATTACTTGTTATTGGATACTGTCAGATTTTGGGCTAGCTAGATAACTGGTCTGACATACAGAGCTATTTTTATTTTAATTCCTATGCAATCTGATAGCAACTAGAACTAAAGCAATTTATGTCATTTTTAAAGTATTACGATCTCTGGTGGCTAAGACATCACTGAACCAYGTAGCAACAATACTTTCTTTTTTGTAATCTGAAGTTGAAAGCACATGCTACGAACTAATACAAGGGAAAAAACAGAAGAGACAAAGAAGGCGATTGTATGAAAGAACCTCAGTTTGATACATACATTGATCACAGAGCCATAGTTATGTAGTTTGCAATCAGAAAATGTTTGGTCTGCAATGCTTGGGCAAAAGTCCATAGTTCCGGGAATATCTCCAAAAGATGCACACATTTACTGTAATCTTTTCACTAAACAACTGTAGTATATGATTCCTGAAACTGGAATTTCACATTGGTAACTACTATAATTCATAAAACAATGATATCTAYTATAGGATTTCTGGTTACATCTTCAGTCTTTTGCAACTGCAGTATTTAATGCAAATACAATATAAGGAAGATGATTTAGCTTTCTTCATTATTTTAATCATAATAAAAAGGGAATACAATAATTCAAAGAATATCTGTTTGTTCAGGTTAGCACAAAAGTCGATAATTATTTGAACATGGTAATAAAATGAAAAATGAAAGTATTTGGTAATGGATTATTACATTTTATGGCCATACATTTATTTCACATAATTCAAACTATTTTACCCTACTGTGTGTAAGAAAAAGAAAATCATTATGTAGGTACTATTTTAAGAAAGAGCCAGATGCAGATAATCAGTTTAACAAAGTAACTGAGGAAAACAAATTTATTTGTGTTTAATATGTCCACAGTTAAGATAGACTACATAGAGAAGTTAGTGTAAATAATTGGAGGTGGGAGGGTATCTTTGGCTGAAGGGGAAATGGGCTATTTTATGTAGCCTCAGATTCAAAATGATCCTGAAATTCAGTCTCTGCTCACGATGGATAGCAGTTAAAACMTGGGAGCTTTGGACCAGCATTAGCACAAGCAGGTACAACCCCAGTAAAGTTAATCCAATTGTACCTTCCCAAGCAGCTTGTTTTTACCCAGTGCCCCAATGTGAGATCTCCAGCATTGTCTCAAGGGTAGCTGGCCGAAGGCAGAAGAAATTGGTTATTGGATAGAGATTTGAGTCTGAGCAGCCTATTTGCAACTTTCCTGAGGTTCTGCACAAGAGCAGCATCACTTGGACCATTCCCATCTCACACACTTACACACACACACACACACACACAGAGAGCAACCTGTGGGACTCCGACAGTAACTTGGGACCCGTGACAATAATCGTGGTAAAAGCTGGAATGAAGGCAACCCCCTGCTGCAAGGATATAGGGGATCTACAGTCTCTAATCAGTCCTTCAGRATGGGGCAGAGGCAGGAAAAAAAGAAAACCAAGGAATCAGCTTTCTGTAACTTCATAAGGTGGCATTAGTGTCATCTCCCACTGCGAGCTCTATCAGGTAAAATATTGAAACTTCATGCTGGAGTTGGGGCTGAAAAATACAATTAACTTTCATCCCTCATCTTGTGGCAGCTCTACTTATGGAAGCAATGAGAATAACAGCAGTTATTTAAATGGGTTAAGGACTCAATCAATTTTTGGCTTTCTTGCTAGGTTTTTTGTCCCTTGCTTACAAAAAAACCCACCTATGTTTGGAAGAGACTGGGTTTGCACTGCCACCCCTACTCTAAATATATTTCTGTCATGGAGGTGCTCATTAACTTGCCAGTTTTCAAGCAACCAGTGAAATCATCTGGCATTGCTCTGACAAATGTGGAGTTGTAGTATTTCATTTGCCTCATACCCTACTTGTTCTGTTTGGATTCAAACATCTCAGCTTAGGTATAGGCAGCTAGGTCTATGCTTGTCCTTCAGCAGGAAAAGGCTACCTGAACCTGCTAGCGTGACCCATTTGTAGCACAGCGTCGTGACTGTCGAGTATACRGTGTCAGGGGGAAACATTGCTAAATGTCTACCCGGATCCTTTATATTTTCTTAGGTTTTACTGTGGCCGCTGGCAAACGCAGGACAGTTGAGCAGATGAGACTCTGCTCTGATCCTCTGTCCCATCCTTAAGCTCTTAGGAACCGATCTTGTATTTTGAGAAAAATCATATCACGAGACACTGAATAAAAGAGGATATTGGAATCAAGAGGCAAGACCCTGATTGCACGGTACCATCAAGTCCATCTATTCAATAACTTAATTCCAGAAAGTCATATTCCTGGTGGTCCYACAGGAGCAATTTACATAGAATTAATATACATGCATTAAAAAAAAAGATCAAATTATTTACCTCCATTACTATTTTAACTGCCCCTCACAGAGAATGAACCCATTTCTTGTCATTCTTACCTCACGTATTGGAGGAAGAAGTTATCTGACTTCATCTTTTCCTTCAGTCATTTCATCTCTTTTCCACAAGTGTGAAAGAACAGCTGCGGCCTGATATAATTATTTTAATTGTTTGCATGCTATAAAACTGTTAAAAGCAATTTTAATTTTAACAGTAAATAGGTTTTATTGCCAAGTTATGCTGTTGCTTATAGCTATAAGATGGCAACGGGTGGTTAAGAGTATATTTGATTCTGTACAATTATGTCTCCTATATCCACTGTATAATCAATGAAGTGATATTATTTTGCCCCGAGGATTAAAAAAAAAAAAAGAAGAAATGCTAATGGAAGCAATTAAAAGATATGAATAATACTGACACCTCTTTATTATCTTTCAGGTACATTCTGAGTTACCCAACACATTAAGTGGTAATGATGCAGTTACAGTTATTTTCCAGTTGACATGATTAGTTCTGTAGCCTCGCCACATTTATCTTGTGCTTTGAAGCCCTTCACACTGAATTATTGGATTTGGGAAATAAAGTAAATAGATATATGAAATGACCTCATCCCTAATTTTGAACGACATTGGAAAAGAACGACAGATCCATGGTCCAAAGCACTAGTCTGGGGGAGCGTTGTTTCCTTGCATTCCTCGGGCAGAAGAGTTTCAGACTGGAAGGGATACTGCCTAATGGATAGGCATCTGGGGCTATGGACACACAAGTGTTAGACCATGCTGAGGCACCTGACMTCTGAGTCAGGTGCACAGCTCCACATTTATATCCTCAAAATGCACCCATGACTGCAATTTTATTCAACTTATGAGCCAGGAAGCATTCCCGAGTCTAGCCTGAGCCCTTTGTGCTGCTGACAGCTGGTTCAGAGCTCATTTTCCTAGCTTCTGGGGTATTCCTGTTGTCTGGAGAGGGGACACATACTAAACCCTTTCTGGAAATGTGAGTTATGCCATGAAACTGTGGAATCCGATAATGTCTGGAAAGGAGCTCTGAACAACAAAAACATGTTTGTGATGTGAGTGGAAGAAAAAAGAAAACCAACAACAACCTTTGAGCACAATGTGAGACCGGTTTTCAGCGAAACATCATAGAATATGTATGATGTTTTGCAAGTTATGATAATAATGAGTAGGAATACTGAATAGGTTTTAAAGGTATGGATGAAACAGCAAGGAAGCAGACTTGGCTGAAGGGGCCCTTGGCATTCCTATTCTTCATGTAACTCCTGAATTCTAAGTCTGGAAAGTGCCTGTGTAAAGCCTAGACTATTGATTTACTCTCACCGGAGGCTTTGGCAGGGACCAAAATGCAGGCATCTTTCAAAAGTTCAGGATAAACATTCAGTATAAATGAGTACATACAGGTAACTAGAAGCACAGAAGTTCAAATATGGCTTTAAATTGTGTATCTAAACGTAGATTGTTGTCTATAGCAGTAGCGAATTGAGACACTCCTTGAATAACACCAGTGGATAACCTATTACTTAAGAAAAAAAAATTTGCTAGCATTATCACTTAAGAAAAAAGATTGCTAGCATTTAGGACTCCTTTTATGATGATGTATGCCATCTTCAGCATTTTCTAAATGTGTTAAATACTTGTCCTAGTGAGAAATGGTGCCTTCTCTTCAAAAGCTGACTAGACCCATTAATATCCACCACGGTTTTGTATGCTGGAAGTCATTAAGGGCTCCCACCTGTTAGAGGCAGGAACTAGATAATAGCACTGCTTCATCTAGTTAAAGTGTTGTGCCATGGATTATATTGCTGATTCATTTTGAATACGACCCTTTTTATACACTAGATAGCTACGTGTATTTCTAAGCATTCAGCAGCTATCATCATATAATTTATTTTGTTCACYTCATTATTATTTGTTGCACCTGCATAAAAGGTGCTTTTATTGTGCTCAAATATTTACTTTGTTGTCCTGATTGGCTTATATGCCCAACTGCTTACTCTTTGATCGTGTTGCAACACCAAGCCTTCTGCTATGCCTTACATGTGATAAATCAGTCAATCAATAAGGAAGTCAGAAAGGCTGTGTTTTATAATATTTGAATACAGCACCACACTGCATGGCAACTATTGCCATAATATGTGTCCCCCTCAAATACTTTTTCAGGAAAAAGCTTTTTTGACTTTGATAAGTGACTTTTTTAAAGAATCTCATTCAGGAGGTGCAAAGGTGGCTGAACAGAGTAGGGTTGAAAAAGATAGATGTGGTACAGTATTGTCCATACCACTTACTGGAAACAGATCCCGTCTCATGCCATCCCCGAATCATGTTCAGGGACTCTTTAGGGGAAAGAAAGCTAACTGGAACAGCCCCGAATGTGCTAGGTAACGTGTTAATCATTAAACAGGACGCATGACTGACTGGGGCTGGTGCTCCAGCCATCACCTTCCCCCTTCTTCCACCTCTGATAGAGCCAGAGAGCTCCGGATATTCTCTGGAATAAACAGTAAAAAAGACTTTTTAAGAAAAAGCTGGGGTGCTTCAAGCTCTGACGTGGCAGCAGAACAGGATTTTAAAGATCAGGTTTTGAATTCCTATGTCCTTCTTGGATACTTTTACTAATGCAGACAGRTCTTAGGATGAGAGAGGATTGCTCTGTCTTTGGTTACAGTTTGAAGAAGACCAAAGGAGAACTACATCTAAAAGTCATTGCTAATATCTGAATCACGCAAATAAGAACCATTTACTTTTTATTCATTTTTTATCTTAGTGGYTTCTGAGTAGGAAATGCAAGGATCAGCCTCGCGGAGTTTGTTAAGCARTACAGAGATGTCTGGCCACTCACGATCTTTCAAGCCACATTCAGGCTCCTACAGCTTATCTGAATGTTTTGTTCGATCTTTCCTTTCAACAACCAAACTGAACCTTGTCAAGCTGTCAGTGAAGCTGTCCAATCAAACAACTTAGGCAAGATTTATGCAATGCATCTTTGTTACAGCTGGCACATAAAAATGAGAATCCTTGTACTTGAAAAGGACAGCTAGGATTTTTTAAAAACGAGACGGTAAATGTCAGAAAGTTATGTTTCTTATTTTTTTTACCTGTTGTGTTTTCCTGCCATTTAAGCACTATGGTTTATCATGAGAGGATTCATTTGACTAAATGTAGACCTCTGTGTTACGCAGGCCTGCACTTGAGCTAGTCAATTTAGTTGACTATAGATAAGGGTGAGAAATAGGCACTTCTAGAGTGTGATTTGTACTTTATCCCATATCTCAACCCTGCTTTCCATCACCTCTTCTGTTTCCAGCTTGCCTGTTCCTCCAAGCTCAAAGGCAGTGTTATAGTCCATGTGGCTGCTGGAAATAGAACTTGTTTCCTGGAGAAGTAGGAGGTGAAGGAGGAAGAAGGATAAAAAATTGATGAAGCTGAAATTAAAGCCATTCAAAGTTGTCTGCTTTTTTATACCAATCTCTTGGCTTTCCATGGACTTTCATTTAATTCCCTGGACCTTCTATTCCTTTTGTGGTATCATAGATTATTGCTGAGATTTTTTAAAGCTTGTTTTAGATCATATTATAATCTAAAATGAAATAGCAGGTTATCTATTGGTACAAAAAATTAAGTCAATAAGATTGTGATAATAGATAGAGATGATAAATAAATATTCATGAGTATTTTAAAATATGAATTTATAAGAAATAAATATAGTACACTGCTATGGGGAAAATATGTAAATATTCCAGGAAACAATTATTAATGATCTGGTTTTTTATATTCCCATTTTTGTGATTCTTTGTTTAAGAAACTGCGCTGAGATTGTGGTATTTGCAGGTAATAAAATCCCATATTTCAGAATAAATTGTTTTAATTTTTCATGAAAAAAATGCTTCATTTCAGTAATTATTAAGAAAGGTGGATACTGTTTAGAAGCGTCTGTTTAAAATAAAGGAATCATACTGAGAAGTACATTTGATGGATACTTTTGAACCATGTGTTTCTCATAATTCTTTATGAGTATATGTATTTTATTTTTGAAAGAACTGCCTTGACAGCATGTCACCTRTCTCAAATGACCAGTCATAGCCCCCACACAACCTGCAGCGCAGTATGATCGGGGTGTACACACAGGCTGATCCTACTTATGAATATAAAAGTGTGTGTGCCTGTCTCAGAGAGGYCTCATCCCACAAAGCTAGCCAAGATCTTAGAGCTAGAAATGAGATGAGAAAGAAATGACAAAGCTTCTTCTACATAAATATGCAATTATCCATAAACAATTATCTTTAGCAGAGAGGTTTGAGAGAGGCACGTGTTTATGGCAAAACTCCCTGGCTGTATGCATACATATGTTTTTTARAGATATACTTCTATATGTCTGTTTGTTCCCTATGTGTCTGTAGCATCTGATATGCTTAGATGTGTCAGCATATATGTGCAGTCAAAGGCAAAGTTGGTGGAAGAGCATCAGTTCCCTTTTGGCTAATGTTTTGATCAGCTTAAGCAGTTTTTCATTTGGTGAACAGTGGAAATCTCAGCGCCCTTTATAGAGTTCCATTTCTAAAGAAATAGGTACTTACCTGAAAGCTTTCAAAGCAGACTTGGAATCCTACACTTTTAAAAGTGTTCGTGTTGTTCTTCCCACTGTTGTAAAATGTGAATAACTTATACAGGAGCTTTCCTTTTTAAAACATTAGAGTTGTTTTTGAAGATGATTCTTGAAGGATATTGATAACCTGTAAAATTCAATGCTGCAATGAATACACAGTTTAGTCTGAGTAAGAAATTCTGGATTTACAGCAAAGCTCGAGGAAACAATTGCTCAGTTTGTTGAGAACAGTTAGGCAAAAGACTCTGAGCATACAAAGACTATTCCTACTGCTAGATGTACATCACGCCTTTGACTTTGAGCAGAAGTACCTGCATACTTCTACCAACCTTTATTTGAGACATAAAGGGCAGGAAGACACCAAATGCTCTATAACTTTTTTCTTCAGAAGTTCTTATGATATGTCTTGGCCAAAGGTTCTCCATCTGCAGACTGTCTTAAAAAATCGTAGTTATTGTATAGTCAACACCTTTTCTTTACTTTGATTCCCTTCATGATGATTAGGCAGTACTTCCACAGTGGCATGAGATAGAAATTCATTTGAATAYGGAGTTCAGAACTGTCCAAAATAAGGCATATGGTATCAGCAAACAATAGTCATTAAATATGAAGTGATACCCCTGTAGATGTTACACACATTTCAGAAAGCAAGGATTTGGTACAGCATATTTCCAAAGCAGTCTCTTTTTTAATACGGTGAATTCTAATATGAGTTGTCATATCATAGCTAGCAGTCTAGGTGATTTGTGAATGCATTTTATTGTAGAGAGGCAACTGAAAAAAATGCTTTTTTATGTTTCAGGTGTGCAGCTGAGCTTTCCCTTGTAATGAATGRGGTTTTGAAAGAACATTGCTAAGTTGATGTGTTGATTGATGGCAAAGTCAGATACTACCTTCAGAACGAAATTGAAGTGAAGTTTCATCATTCCTCTATCCTCATGAAAAATCATACTTTGAGGGTTTACCATGAGAACTTGCATTGCCTTTGTTGTAATGCTGAAGTCACTGCTATTAGAAATGCWGTCTTCATTGACAAAAGATGATTAGTACAATTTTTAAGGTAGAAATTAGAAAATGAGAGCATTAAACTTAAGTTTTATGATGGAGATATTTCTTTAAGGGTAAATACTTCAGATAATATCCTCTGGAATTTGTTTTCTCTCTGTGCAACAGCTGGTAAGAAGGTTTTCTGTWTAATGTCCATTAAGTAAATTAATAAACACGTCAGATGCTTTTTAAAATCTTACTGTGTTGTGCTGAAACTTGTCAAAAAATTCAAGGATATATTAAAGTGGGACCCTCTGGGCTCACTTCATCGGTCKCAGATTAGGAAGTCGAAAAATTGCCAGTAGACAGTAGGTTTGGTGTGAAAACAACTGTTTCTGCTGTTTGTCCACCAGTGAGTAGATACGCACATATGCAGAAATGACAAAGTAAAGATTCTTTAGGGGTGTTGCACAGAAACTCCTGGACAGAATGTTTTCTTTTTGAATAGATTTATTTATTGGGAATCTTTGCACAGGGTAATGCTCACTTGGGGAATCCAATCTCTTCGACGGGATTGTCAAACCCTGACCAGATGGTGGTRGGAGGTTCTGTTGCTGGGGCCTTGCAACAGCATCTTCAGCTGGGCCAGGTGTGACACTGCATCATGTCTCCCAACATCACATTTGTCCAATTACCTGGTAACACTGTAGTGATAACAATCCTCATCTCCCAGTTATGGTACTTACAAGCACTTTAATTCTGGATTGTGTGTCTCAAGGAGAATCCGTGAATAAGGTGATACCTGTAACCTGTTGAAACCCTTGCCTGTAAGGAGCTGAATCAAGAGGCAGTTTACCAACTGACTTTCACAGGCTATTGGCAAATAATGCTGGTACAACCGATGTTGGAGCCAAACGTGTCGATGATGAGCCTAACAAAATAAACTATGTCAGGATCTTGTATCTCCTCCTCTAAAATGTTATTTGCACAATAGCACATAGATTTTTAGGTAAATTCACCTCTGAACAGAATGTTCCTGTGCTAGATATCTCACTCAGKGAAAGTCTTAACTCCCTAACCTTTTCAGTTACATCTTGGAGAACTCAAGAGGTCAGAATGGTTAGAAGAGATGAGGGTTGTCCCCTTATCAAGAAATGTATTCACAAAAGCATACCTTTGAAAACAAAAACTCCTTCAAACTTTTCTAGTAGACAGGTAGRACCTACTTTGAGTAATCTCACATTTAGAACTAACTTCAGCTGAATGTGAGAGAAACAATGTTGAATGTTTTCATCTGTTCAACAAATACATTAAASTAGAACTACACAAACACAGCAGTATCCTGGAAATTTTGGTTGCATTGGAAAGCTATAAAAAAGAGAATTTGTATTTTTAAGTGTACTTGAAAGTTTGTATGTGCTGTTATCTGTGCAYGTGCGTAGAGGTGTTTATAGAACAAAATTAGCATGTTTTGACGGGTTTCCTTTATCTTGACTAGAAGTGATAGTATCCTACATTTTGGGGCATTTCCTATTGATGGAGTTTTTGCCTCATTTGAATTGTTTTTTCTGCTTAGCAAAATTAAGTAACATAGAAATGTTAGTTGTGCAACTCAAGTTTGCATATATATTTTTCTCTTTCATTTATACATAAATTCTGGTGTTTGTGTTATCTGCCTTACTCTATTTCACAGGAATATAATTAGCAATGTGAGCTAGTCAACTAATCTGCATAAACAATTCTATTTGCTTAAAATAGCTGGATTAGAAATTATGTGTAATCATCTGGGATAGAAACAAAGGAGTCTTTCAAACTCTACTTGAGACTCACTTGCTTTAGTTTATTCTGAAGGCAGGATTTGAACCGGTCTCTCCTCGAGAGCATACAGTACAGAGTTAATGAAGATCAGTTGCTCCCATTTATACCRTTGTCTCCGCTGGTTGAATGATGTAAAATGCAAGGAGAGATTCAGGGAAGGAAGGTGAACTCAGGTTTTCTTCTCCCTGCCATGAAAGTCTTAACCCGTAATCACCCTTTGTTCCTCCGACTGTCAGTTCCTCCCGTGCACTGACAGTTTCCAGAGTCGGGCCTGTGAAAGCGCAGCTCTAGATGAACCTTTTCCCTGTAGATTAGTAAGTCTATCTTGGAGAAGGGAGCAAAAGTTGAACCTGTATCCATCACATGCATTCAGAGTACTTTACCTCATCAAAAAAAAGGTAAAGGTATTGGGAGGACACTATATCCTTTTCCCTTACCATAAAAGAGCAGATCTGCTCAACTGTATGACAGAAATAGTGTGTGTGACTTGTTTTCAGCCTGCAAATGTCTCTGTTGATGAAATGAGTTGTTTTTATGTGTCTTTGCATAAGGAAAGGCATATTAGGCTCGTCTGGTCCTCAGCTCTCCCTGTCTGCTCGAGAAGCGTATTGAAGTCACAGGGCGAGGAGCTTGGCGTGCTGTCTCAGGGTGGTTTGGTGCCACTGAGGCATCAGACTGCCCAGGGATACTTCACAGGATTTTAAGATCCCATCTGGGAATGAAGGGGCTGTAAGTAAGCGTTTTTCTTTAGATGAAATTACTTTATTCTGGTAATGAGGTCCCTGGAATTCCTAGTGTATCCCTTAACCCCGGCTTCCTCCAGTATGCAAGGTTGAGTGGCAGGTAACTTGAGTCAGTGCCAGATAAATTATGTTGTGTATCACTTGCAAGATTAGTGGACTGTATGGTAATTATTTAGAGAATTCCTCTGCTTAATAGCTTATTTCTATATGTTCAGTATCCCCATCCTTCACTCAAACTGTGTATTGTTTTACTCTCTAAGATTGGAAAAAAAAAAACCCTAAAATAAAAGGCCCTCACAGCCTGTTACTTTGTCCATCGTAAAGTTTGAGAAAGAACTRATTTATCACCTACTGACTTCTCATTTCTGTGGCTGTGTGTGAAATCATTCACTGCATCTAAACAAACTCAACTTTTGATTGAACAAGGGAACATGTGATCTGTGTAACTGCAACTCAGCATGAAGGTTTGGTATGTGCTGTGAAGTGCACCATTATCCAAAATAAACAGCTGGCTCTATTAGGAGTTAGAAAGGGGACTGATAACGAGCCTGCTTTTGCTAGGATAATAAACACCTATTGACTTTGCAGGTAATAATTCAGAAAAGCTAAATGGATTCTTGCCATTCACCCAAGACTTGTTTAATGGTAACAACTGAAGATTAGTTTCTACTCCAAATTACTGCTAATTGAATCTTGTTCTCTGTGTTTGTTTCTAGCTTTATCTGGCTTTTCATGCTTATCCACAGCTCTGTAAATGTTTTGTGTTCCTTCCAACAAAGCCTCAAGAAAATTCATGGTGTATCCCAAATCCTTTTGCCTTACCTACGTAATGCACCTACCTTATTCCATTCCTTATTCACTGACACTTTAAAGGAACTGACTCAAAGTGGAAGCGTTTGTTCCTGTGATCCACAAGCTCTAGAGAGATAAACTGGCTCTAATCTGAAGCCAAAGTTCTGATGCAAAAACATGCCATTCCTGCAGTTGTTCCTGACCTAAATGCAGGCTAAGATCCATTTTTTTTAGTTCCCAGACACGCATGCAAGAGCACTGCAGAAGTTTCAGTCTCCTACCTCAAATAATGGACAGAGGAGCTGTCCTGCTCCACCAATCTCGTATGAACCTGCCTCGAGCCAACAAAGGGAAAAAAGCCTCCTTGGTCTTCTCCCCTTGCTAATCTATAGTTGTTGTACATTGGCTTTGAATTAAGGGAGAATTTATATCAATTATTTGTCACGTGACTCACACTTTCCATAGTGAAACAAAGCACATAAACACAAAAGTGATACATTCTTCTCATGTGCTGCACCAGATTCTTAAACAATAGGATTTGAAACCTTCCAAATCATACATCATGATGGTTTTTACAGAACTTACCTGTGCACCCTTCTTTACTTAACGTTCTGGCTTTTGACAGGTTGCTCTGCTACAGCGGTGTTTGCTGGGATGGAAGATGATGCAGTAATTTTGTTCCATTTAATGGTAATTTATCAAGTCTTCTTAAAGAAACAATACAGATAGATGATGCAATTCAGTGCCCTAGAATTCGTGTCATATTCACTGAAAGTTTTTAGCATTGTAGATGTGCATGCTTTCATTATAAATTTAGGTCATGTTACTCACGCCTCCTGCTCATCTCCTCAGCTCATCTTTGTGCAGAATATTCTTAAGTGCATTACCATATTTCTCGCTCAGGAATTTGATTCCAGTGATGCTGGAGTCTGCTCCTGGGCCTGCGGTTGCATCATTCTGTAGTATCAGAATGATGGAGAGAAAATGACAGATGAATGTACTGAAAACAACAAAAGTTAACCCATTACTTGAGTCTTGATTTTTTGCTTGCCCTATTTTCTTAGTGTGCGTTTCATACTAGGAAGGCCAGTTTGTTAGCTACTCATATTTCTTGGGAGAGTGGAGACAAAGGGTTTGGAAAATAATCAAAATAAAAATGTAATTTAAATGTAAAACTGTTACTCTAATTTGACCTTTCTACTGACTGTGCAATCCACAGGAAGAACTGCATATTTATTCCTCACCCACATAAAGGGACTACACAAATAAGGAAAGATTTTGGCACTACAGGTTCCTATCTAAAGATATTCTTTTTTTTTTTTTTTTTTTTAATCTTCTAGAGAGCTGGTATGTCCTTTTTCTTACAATGCATTGTCTCATTGATAGCAAGCACATTGCTATTAAAATGCAAGTCATTCTAAAACTGAGAACAAGGGTGGAAATATGTTCTCGCACAGTTTCCGCAGAACAGGGTGTGGTGATAGAGGGACATACTATTGCTTCAGTCGATCAGGAGAGTCACATATAGGACTCAAACCACAAAATTACCCTAGGGCACAATGACACCACACTTCTCTGCAACAGAGGTCTGTACCTTATCAGATAAAATGAAACTTATTATGGATCAGACTCAGCTTTTCTTTAATGCATTTGACCTAAATGGGAGCTAAAAAATCCAGACATCAAGACAGCAGAAGGAAACAAGATGCATATCCTAGTTAGACTTATTTTCTCAGAGATTCATTTAGGTGAATTTATGATGAAAGACAAGGTTGGTGAGGTTAAGGTTGGAGGAGAAGATGCAATAACAAACGTGCTGTGTACATGAGATACAAGTAGCAGGTTGACAGAGAGAAACCAGGGCAAAGAGACCTCCTTTCTTTCCCACATCTAAATCTTGCTGTGGTCTTCACCTGCAAATGTAACTCTGAAAATAGTTTTATATAGGTAGGTAGATAAATAGTTAGATAGATAGATAGCTATAGATATAGACAAATAGATATATGTATAGATAAGCTGTGCTTGATTTCCTTTGTTAGCCTTGCTCCTGATTGTTAGCGTTCTACCCTCTGCCATTCTATTCTTCTAACATATACACTTAGGATTAAGATTTGAAGTATAATTAAATATGCTGAGGACAAATTTGGAGACCTTTGCAGTGAGAGCAAAAAGATCACAAATAGTATAAAAAAATTACTATTTTCAAAGATCCTGTATTAAAGTCCATTCAGCATTTGTCCTCTATATGTATTATATACCCAATAGGTAAGTTTTGGGACATTTTTTCTTTGTATTCTTCATTCTTCAAGAAAAAAAGAGGAGTATTCTCAGATACAACTTTACACTTTTCCAGATAGTGAAAGGCAGTTCTATTTATAAGGTGAAAATACTATTATTTTGGGCTGAAAGGTCCTTGTATCCTACCATCCTTTCACATTCCCCTCCAAATCATGAGATTATAGTATTGTCTTGTTACTTTTTACTCGTATCAGTCATTGACCGATAAGCTGATTGGCTAAAATCAGCAGTCAAACTCACCATTATATAGATTTACATATTTTTTGTAGATTTTATTTTAGAAACAATTATTATTAACTAAGAGAGATCATTTCTTTGTATTCACTGTGCTAAGCAAGAGACAATCGAGTTAGACAGGCAAGAGTTAGACAGGGACACATATTCAGAGCGTTTCTTTAGGTGCAGATGGTGGCCTTGAGTAAGTACAAAGTTTTAATCACAGACCATGCAGCTTTACAGACCTCAAGTCAAACATAATTTAAGTTAATTCTTTAAACAGGTTGTCAATGATGCAAGATTGAACTCTGCTGGTAATGAGGCAAAGGAAGGCTTTGCCTGCAGCAAGTCTTTCAGCCAACTGATATGAGAAAGTCTGGCATTTGCTAACTTTGTCTGGTTTTCTCGTGTCTCCTCTGAATGTTCAGCCCAGTCGCATCTGGATACACATTTATGCAGGATGGTTGATTATCCCGTGGCTAATCAAAACGTGATAATGAGGATAACATGTTAAACGAAGAAAAAACACAGCTTGTCAAGGGCTTGATAACTGTTAATATTTTTAGACAGATTAAAGTAGCCATGCKATAAACTGGACAGAGAAAACAAAATTCATCAGCATTTAGTTGGTAGCTTGCCATTGGTTTATTAATTTCCACCAGTGTGTACTATATGGCTACTCTAATTCAGCTGGAGCAGCAAAGTGGCCAGATAAAATAACAGGACTGTATTTGCTGTACAACACACTGATCCTACACATATGGACAATGCACTATTCTCTGTCCCTTGCTTTGTCTATGAGGCCTAAATTCAATCACATAGCTCCTCGAATGAAAAAACTTGAGGAGGGAGGAAAAAAAAAGGCAAAACTCTGCAACATGACATTCTAAGAGGAAGAAAGGYTCATTCTGTCTTCTATCAGAAAATATCAAGAGACAATTTAGCATCAGGATCAATTCTCATAGCTAAAGTTAGGTGTTTTTCCTAAACTGCTTTTCCAGATTTTCAATCAGACACAAGAAAGAGGTAAAAAAAAAATCATTCATTGGAGTCATGTGCCTTTCTCCACTCACTATAATAGAAGCCAAGATGATTTTAAAGGAAATGTTTAACTTTTCAATCACTAGAGGGATAATTGCTACTAATGTAATTTCTTGTACATGAAGAAAATTTGAGCTCCTATATTCAAGGCTGGTGCTCCCCTAGAAGAGAAAATGGCAAAAATTCATAGATGAAAGTAGAAGTGCTGAGTGCATCTAAGTTACGCAGAGCAAGAGCTGTCGCAGCTGCCAAATTCATGATGAATAGATATCAGAATGCTTTCCTAAGTAGAAAGTTATTGAACTATTCTGTTCCCATTGGAAGTCCCAGGRACTTTAAAGCTCCATCTCTCTGTACGGAGACGAACAGAGAGTGCAGGACTTCAGGATCTGTTCCATCAAAGCTGACACAGGCTTGCGACCTACTTCTGCATTGGCAGAACTGCACAGTTCAAACAAATATTCTCACTGAAAATATTCCAGTCAATTCTTCTGGGCGGTAAAAGCTGAATTTTTTCAAGCTGGAATTAAAGCAGAGCATCGCACAGTGAATCCCACTGGCTGTTCAAACAAACTGCAAAGGTGGAATCATTGGAATCATTTCTTTTCTTTACTTTAACTGTTGATGTCTTTTTGCACAGAATGCTTTGGCGAAAAAATAATTACTGGTATGTACATGTGGATAGAAAAACCTGTGATATATCAGTGGTCATATTAGACCTCATTTTGAAGCTGAAATACATTATTTATTAAAAAATTGAGATTAATTTGTTAACCTTCCTACCATTCAATGGTTTTTTTAGCTTCTTTGAAAAAAATCTTTTATCTTCTATTGAAAATAGTGATCTTTAATTATGTACCTAAAGCTTCCTGCTACAAAAAYGTTTATACAATGCGATTAAGAAATAGATTTAGCCTAGTTATAAAAAATGAACAGGAAGAAATCATGGTACTCACATGGGAGAGACTGCTTTTAGCCTGGCTTAGTGACTTACATAAATATATAATCCTTAGTATATTTGTTTACTTCATACAAGTCTGGAAGAAAYACTTTCCTAACAGAAATAGGATACAACCAACCCCAAGGAGAGATTTTTTTGTTAGTTTTTAATTTATTACCCAAAAAAGTGTAAAGTAAATAAGGCTCTAATGACTCATTTCTTTTTTTTTTGTTTTGTTTTGTTTTTTTTGTTTGTTTGTTTGTTTGTTTGTTTCAGTGATCTTACTTGGATTTTTCTGGCAAAATGCTGCTGACTGGGTCTGCTCCATTGGATCTATTCCGTTGGTACATGGTGATTACAAAAATAGTCTGAACTCAGAGAAATGAAAATGGGTGCCAACACCGAGTGCAGGAGTACKTACTAGTTACTCATAGGAAGTACTGAAGTAAGGATTATAGGTGATTTTTCTAGCTCTGCCACTAATTCAGCCAGTTYCAGTCATCTGAATTTTAGACAGGAGAAAATTATAAGTGCTGCTGTGAAGTTTAATTAATTAATGACCTTGAAGCTCTTTGAGGTTCTCAGATAAACCGTACTAAGGCAGATAAACAAACCAAAAGCAGTAGTATTACTGACATTAGAGTCAGCATTAATTTAAAGAATATTTATTATAATTGCCTTCTCCTGGAATACTGTCTTGTTTTTACAACCCACAGCCTTTGCTATGAAGAGGTACTTTTAAATGGCTGCTGTATAACCTCGGGTATGTAATTAATATAAGTCGTAATTAATACAAGTTGCCTCGACCTTTTCTCTAAGCAAGCTGCACGTGAGCGGACAAAGCCAGCTAGTTTCAGCAGCGGAGCCTGCGGCTGGCACGTGTATGTCTGTTCCCCAAGGACATATGTAAATCCAACAATGCAAGAAAATCCCTGCCTTTTTTTCTTTTCTTTTTTTTTTTTGTTCCATCACCGTGATTCAGAGATGAATACATTGACCTTTTTCTTCTGCATAAACTCTCAATAGCAAGACACCAAGACAAGCCAGACACCCATCCACTCCTCTTGTAAACGTTGAGAAGAYAAGACTGTGGTTTACTTGAAAATGGTAGGCAAAAGTTCAGACGAGGTTTTTGTGGGGTGCTTACCTCTTATTTAGKCATATATGTATTTGATTTTTAGAATGTGCTGAGCATTCATCTTTTCTTCAGTGAACGAAAACATGATTGCCATTACGTGTACCAGTATGTACCGACACGTGTACCTTTCTACATAAGCTTAGTGTTGTTTTCTTTAATTTCCTTTGCTTAATCAGAGTAGGACCTCGTAATGATTTGCTTACAAAAAAATCTCTTTCATCCATGAAGTTTTTTTAAATTGTTGGRGGGGRAAAAAGAAAAAAAAAATSTGATTGCAAAATCAAATGTGGGACAGGTTACTCATCACTTGAAATGTAAATTGCTTATCTTTTCTTTCTCATCACGTCTSAAATGTGTAGGTTCAGCTCGCAGAATACTGATGCTTTTAGAGCTACTTGAGGTGAGAGCAGTAATTAAATACTGYGAACCTTGGGTTAAGCAGTTCACATTAGGTTTTAGGGGAAGAAAGCCGCAAAACATTTCAGAGCACCTAAAGATAGCAATTTCATGTGGCACGTCTTCCGCTGTACAATTCCGAKGTTTTCAGAACATCTTATTGTGACAGATCTGTGCGAAACGGCCAGTGGCTCTTCCGTTCATGYACATTTTCCTATCCAAGCAAATATACGGCACATACTTTCTATTAATTCGTGTACAGACACTTAAAGGAGAGGGATGGGCTTTTAATATATCTCTCAACACTCTTTTCTCTTCTCATAGCTCCGACTTTTTTTCTTCCCACGTAAGCTTTATTTGCCTTCCCAACCCTGACTTCCACTAAGATAATTTTAGATAAGTGCTACAGTAACTACTGCAGGCAAGAGACTGCATATTTTCTTTATACATAGTTGGAATAGAAAAATTGGACCTAATGAGAGAAAAAACAGTGAGCAAAACCAATATAGCTTTGGTATTGTTTACTCATCGGAAAATTCAGAAAACACACAGCCTTGTGAAAATACAAGGCCTGGAAGGAAATATTCAAGATAATCAAGGATATTCAAACCTTCTAATAAGTCCCCACAAAACTGAAGGCAGAAAGACAGATATAGAAGGTATAGAAATAAAATGTATGTATGGATAATAAATCACACAGTTCTTACTGGAGTATAATGGTAGCAAGCCCATGGATTTCAGTCCTTTGAAAACTAGCAAATCTTCCCCAGTGATGTAGTTCAACAAACTAAAAGAGAGAAAAAAAAAAGTCAGATTTTATAAGAGATTTTTCTCTGAAGTTATATTCATRAGGTATATCAAACACTTGTGGTAAAGACTTTATTTAGATGACTACTAAAACATAAATGCATTTTTATTAAGCAGTTACATTGCTTTGGCCATAGGACAGTAATAGGCAATATCAGTAATTAAACAATAGTATAACAGTTTTCAATATTTGTGAGTTAGGTACTCAAACTATTAAATCCAATGCCATTACTGGAAGTGGATTGATGTCACATTTCTTCTCCAGAAAGTCTAATGCTACGTYGTATCCAGTTTTGCAGTGTTGGTTGCTGCTCCACCACATCCCTTAAAGTC
Organism: Rhea americana; assembly: GCF_003343005.1. Lineage (NCBI taxonomy): Eukaryota > Metazoa > Chordata > Aves > Rheiformes > Rheidae > Rhea > Rhea americana. The sequence continues at coordinate 3,915,893 of NW_028186901.1, forward strand.
CCTTAACATAATGGAAACTGAACATGTGTCACATACCGATTCCTCCCACCCCTTTACTAACGAACCCCTTTACAGGGAATTGGTTTTGGTTTATAAAGAGCAACCCATCCAGCTCAGTCCAATTCCACGTGGTTATGCATTAGACCCTTTAATCCTTGCACTTGCTGTTTCCTGTGTTGTCGGTCTATGCTATGCAAAGATGCTGATGGAGACCATCAGAGCTCCTCTTCTAAAGAGCTTTATGACACTAGCCTCAGATCATCTTTCCCATCCCCTTTGAAGATGAGTGCAACATTTGCCTTTTCCCAGTTATTAGGGACTTTCTCTGATCTCTGCGATCTTTCAGTGATGATAGAGTGGCCTTAYGARGACATCAGCCAGCTTTCTCAGCATCTTCAGATGTATCCCCTCTGGGCCATAAGCTAGCCTCAGATCCTCCTGCTTACCTTTTATGAAGATAGGCATACTGTTAGCCTTCTCCCTGTCATGAGACACTTTTACTAACAAGAATAATTTCTGAAGGTGGGAGATAGTGCTCTTGTAATCACATTATGGCCCTAGGCGAATCTCATCTGCCCCATCGGTCTCTGAATATATCTCACTCCTATAAATGCTAGCACATTTACATAAACCCTTCCTGTTTCCCAGATGTTCCTTGCTTATTTTATCTCATTTTCCTGTTGGCCTTCCTGATTTCATCCTTTTGTGCCTGACAAATGCTCCTTTGTTTTTGGCCCTTGTTTCTACTTCCATTYAAGTATTAATTCATTAAGAAACTCCTTTCTTAGCCAAGCAACCCTTCTGCAAATTTTGTCAGTCCTCCTCAGAGTAGGATGATTTGTTCCTTTTCTACAAAGTCCCTTAGCAAACCACAAGCCAAAGCCTGTTYTCCTGAAGTCCAGTATCCCTGCTCCTCTCGCTGTCCTCTGGACCCTGAACCCCATCACCCTGTGGACACYGCAGCCCGAGCTGCCAACTGTGACCACATTCTCTACCAGTGCTTCTCTGTTATTTAGAAAGTTACTGAGTGGTAGTAATGCAGGATGAACTCTTGGACTAACTTTTAGTCTAAAATCTCTACTTTTTACTGAGGCTATTAACTTCTAGTCGGCTCATTCCCATGCACATTATACATAATGTTACCACAAAGAGAGAGGGAAAAAGATGGGGAGGAGAAGAGGAATGGTGATCTTTCAACTCGTTATGCCTATTTATTTTTTCTGTCAGTAATGGAATGCCCTGCCACATCTATTTTCTCTTGACTGCTCATTACTTAATAGATCTAATGGCATTCGTACTGATTGGTCTTTTCCATAAATTAATAAATCAGGCCTAATCTTTCTGATTCCCCTCATAGGAAGAAAAATAGGGGCTTCTGATTCTGCATTATCCTTTAATAGGATAGCTCCATAACTAGCTTCCAGACTTGAAGAAATTTCAGAGCTCGGATTTGTACAAAATAATGGTGACATTTATGACATTATCATTGCAAGATAATATATTTATCAAGTCGTTATTGTTATTTCTATACTATTCTCCCTTTTGAACTGCCTGCTGTGTATTTGATTACATATTTCCAAGATCTTGTTTCTCATGTCTCTAGTACTGTTCTTTCTTAATTTTAACTAAACCTAGAAAATCTGCCCAACTTCTGAGCTTATTGAATAAAAACMTTTCTCCAAATATTAGTTACTGAACTACTATTAAACTGTTACAGTGAGGAACTGTCTTTGCCAAGTTGCACCCAAAGGTCTATGTTGTCCAGCAAAATTAAAAAGTGATTAGAGATAAAGGGAAGTGGAGTCCAAGAAATAACTATCAAATTTAGTAATTAAGTGATCAAATTTAGTGATATTGATGTAGTGGTCGAATTTATTGATATAGTGATCAAATTTAGTGATATTGGTGTATTCCAAAGAGGTGCCTGTAAAACTTTGCACAGTGATTGTTTAATACACTGTATGAGACAAAGGAGTCCATCCGAGGAAAACAGGACTATTACACGTGCTGTATGGAAAAATCTTCCTTTCTAAAGACCTGTGGGTTCTTTTTATTTTTCTAAAAGAGACCACTGTCTTTACATATCAAAATTTTCCACAACTTTCATACCTGACGGTTGTAATGTTTGATATGGCTGAAGCACAACATAAGCTGGTGTTTGGTAATGCCAGGATCAACGTTTTTGTTCCTGCCCGTATCATCGAGAAAAATACATTGGAATAAAAGAAGGAGTTGTGTAATGCAGATATATTATCTGGGCTTCTACTCACKCTGTTGTAACCTTGTTCAAAATGCTTTCTTTTTAAAAGGTAACACCTATTATCCAAGAAGATTTTTTTTTAAATRTGCAGAGACTTTTAAGGCCAGAAGTGGATATTCAAATGAACTCTCCTGACTCCTTGCATACATAGGCTATGAAATTTGTGTTACTTATCCCTGAAGCAGGCCCCATAGGTTTGAGATGTCTAAAGGGATTAATCATCAGATCTTTCCCCTTCTCTGCTTGTGAAAGAGATGAGGTAAAGCATTACATGCAAAAGAGAGTAAAATTAAGTTGAAATTTCCCATAGCTTTTACAAAAAAGGAATGAGACTAATGTTAGAGAGAAAAAGACTTGATAACGTTCAGCAAGCAGGAACAGGGTGAAAAGGGCTTGGCAAAGCAGCGAAACATCCTGATATAATCATAAGCCCATGACAAGTGTAAGGAAGGAGTTTTGCCACCATCTGTTGGTGAACAGGAGGAAGGGACAAAGCAAGCAAATGCTCTGTGCATGTTTATTCCCTGCCTTCATACAACATATATTTTAGTGATTTGCTTAATTCGTGTACATTTTAGATGTAGGGCAATRAAAGATTAATATCCCTGCTACATGACAAAAGGATTGCATGCTGCATTTAGTACGCCCTGAGTAATAAGCCCTAATAATATATCTGTTTCAATATTCAGAATAACTGAACAGAGAAATTAGGAAGAAAGGGTAAGGGACTTAAATCCCAGTAGGGATTATGTCATAGGCAATGCCTGAGTTTTAAAGGATGGTGCCTTACCMTCACAGACTAAGATTTCTGGTGGAGGTGAGCTGTCACCTAGCCCTGTTTGGAGCTGCTGATTAGCATAATTTGCTTAGGCTGAGCTACATCATTTCTCTATTTGAACCAAGATATTAAGAGCTACATAGATGAAGTGTCTCTGCACAACATTATAGATGGTATGGCTATGTCAGGATATCCAAAATCTCTTATTCATATATCCCCCCCCCAAAAAAAAAGTCACTTAACAGAAATACGTGAGTTCAATCGTATCTGAGATTTATAGATCCCAGACTAATTCAGGTTAAATAAATAAATAAGAATGATAATATTTTTGAACACTCTGTAAATCTCATTAGAATTATATATTTAGAAGATCTGTGGTTTCTAAAACACTCACCATGTTATTGCTATTTACTCACTGTTAGATAAACAAGTGCTTTCAAGGSAAAAAAATCCAACAACATTACTTGGATATTATGAGACAATTTAATATGTGCCACAGATATATTGCTGCTTTCTCCTCCAGACATTAGTCCAGCAACCAAAATCTGTGTATTATGTGTCTGGATAGTTTCTTTGATCAGCAGCAGTTGTAGGGATATGTTTTCTAAGCCTCAGTGGGTTTGCTGCCTGCTGATTTTTCATAGCCCTGAAAAAAGTGTCCAAGCTTTCCTAAGCAATATTGTAGCTTTAAAAATAAAAGTCAAAGAAAGCTGCGTCCTTTTGGGGCTAGAAAAGCTTGCTACCTGTTAATCCATGTCTGGGACTTCGCTCACAAAGCCTGTACCTTAAAGACTTATGGACACTAAGGACAAATTCAGTGAAATGTAGTCCATCTAGGGGGACTCTGACACCTTATCCCTTAGGTGTGCATACATATTAGGGGCTTGGTATGCAGCACAAATGCATTTTTGACATAAATCTTTAATGTCTGCACTTGATGTCCATTAGACTACACTTTGTACTGTCCTCACAAGGAGCATTTTTTTTTTTTTTCCAGAAAAAACAAACTGAACCATGTGTAACAGGGACCACAGTAATGTGAGGCATAGGGAAAGGGATGCAGGGTGCTGAAAGGTGGTGCAACTTCAAGAGCAACAAGATCATAAGCCTACAAATGAAGCACAGGAAACACAGGACTTTGGACCACCCAAATTATCTGTTCTACATCTGTTCATTATTTCAAATATTGTTTGTTATTTGTCTAAGATTCCTTTCTATASTAGCTTTACAATGTTCAGGTCTGATGAATTTCTCCTCTTCACATCTTACTTTATTGATACTTTACTTATTTTCCTCTATTTACATTTTTAACTTAATCTTTTTAACTATACTGTGGCTGCAAATATAGGCAGCCAGCCAAAGGAGGTATCTTTGAGGAGCAACCTAGTAATCTTCGGAGACAAAAAAGTCTGTTGTAAGAGTGCAGAGAACTTTCAACAARTGGCAAGCAACCTGGTGACAGCAGGCAACAGATTTACTCTTAGCTTTTAATAGTAAGTACTATAGATGTGTTGCAGGGAACGATGCACACAGCAAGTCTGCATTGTCTGTGTGGGCATCTTCATGAGACGTTGGGAAGAGAAGATTAAAAAGTCTATTTCCAGACAATGGACACGTATAATTTCAGCCTATAAACTAGCACCAGCTCTTCTATCTTGTCAAAATGCTGACCCTGCCCAAATTTCAGCCACCCTTTTCTAATCCACTCGCTATCTAGGTCTCAGTTAAGGCAAATGGCTGGGAAGCAGGAAACACAGAATCAAATTCTCGGGGACACGAGGTAGATATGAATGCGAGTCTTATATATTCTGTGTGGGAACTCCAATTATGAGGTTAATTGTGGGCAAAAAAGGAGCAAGGAAGTCTTCACTTCCTCCAGCGAGGGATAGTCTGGATATGCTCTGAGTATGTGCACAGCACCAACTTCCAGTAACTGTGGCAGAAACTAAGAAGTGCTTATCTGGTGAATCCTGATGGGACTTGGGTGCCAGCCAGGGTTTATTTGCACAGCACTCCCAGAGTGAGGTAAGTGGCCTTGTGAATACCCAACAGTAGGAATTTAAACTGCTGCCTGCAGTTACGGTGAATACCTGTTGGACCGTAATGCCAAACCCCTACAGAGGCGCGTACGTTCCTCTAACCATCTTATAAATCTAGAGCTAAGATACCGGCACTCTAATGGCCTGCTGATAGCTCTCCAGGTGGAGTTAGTTCCACAACAGATCCAAAATGCTCAGATCAAGAAACCACGTTCAGATTTTACTGGTGTAAATACCTCACAAAAATGCAAAATTATTGGGGAAATTCATAGACTAGGCATAGATCTCTGGGAGAGAGAGGTCTTCAGATGTTACTGTAAGAAGGAGCGCTGATAAATAGAGTGCTGAGCACCAAGAGAAAGCAAGAGAAAAGCTGTCTGCGAGGAGAGGGGCTGTTGCAAAACTGCTGCCCAGAAATAAAGGTGATGTGTCTCTTTTGGACAGCTTAGGATRTGTCTAACTGTTTTTCTTTCTTTGAAACTTTATTAATGTAATTGTAAATGCAACCTTAGTGTTGCTTGGGATGTTTTAAAAAGGTTATTTATATACTGCATCTTTTGGACTGTGTTGGGAAGAGAAAAAGAGGACTTTGAAAAGGACTTAAATATTTAAACTGCACTTCAACCCTGTGCCTAAAGCATTCTGTTTCTTTTAGTTGTTTTGGAGGGTTGACTATTGAAAAGTCCAATAACTAATTTGCTCCAAGATTTTCTTTTTTTGAAAATCCACATAAAAAGCACTATATAAGCATTACAAAACCTAACCCTAAATACATTTAAAAAGTGACTTCATATATTTTCTGTCACAACCTTAGCTGTTATTAGAAGAAATGTCTCACAATATGTTGAATCAGCTTTCACATACAACTTTAGTAATCAAAGGGGTTTGTCAGAATTTCCACATGTCAATATTGCCATTAAGTGAATTAATGAAGACTAGAGATAATGGAATATTTATGTAAATTATCTTCACTAAATATCTCCAGTCTTTTCAGTGCTTATGAGTCTCTATTATGATAATGCTCTTGATGGGGATCTCATGTGAAAGCTACATTAATTATTTCAGTCATGCTAATTCTAAATTCCTCATTTCTTTTTCTTTTTTGTCTTTTTTATTATTTTTTTTTTATTTTGAAATACAAAAAAGTAACCCTTAGCAGTTCTTAGTTCTTACAACTGCTAAGTCTACCTAAACTCTTAGGCTTACAAGCACAGATGGCTACAGTATTAAAAGCATTGTCACAGAGTATAAATTTTTAATAACCTTTACTAACTTTAGATGGGTTTATTCGTACATTTTCCACTGTTCCCTGATCTATAAATTGAAACCAAACCCAGATTTATTACATTTCCCTAAATCCTAATATAAGAAAAGCAATTTGTGCATTTTTTATTKTCTTTGCAAACTTGTGATGTTTTTATGGGACCAGGCTGGAAAAAACTGCATGTTTGAACTTTTCTTTAATTGTTATTTAAGTCAGTAAGGTGTAATGAAAAYAACACTTATGGAAAAGTCATTTACTGCTGTTGGGACTCTTGGTATTCTTCTAATACCATGCCTGGGAGCAAAAAGAGATCTTGAATCCTAATGTGGGAGATTCAGCAAACTTACTTGTGTTTGCGTGCAGATGGAGCCCCGAGTGCAAAGTGCTGCATTATAGCACAGCAGATGTTCTGATCCCAGCGTTGGCAGGTACCTAAGGCATCACCTGGGTTCATTCTAGCCAGAACTAGATGCCTTTATCTCTCTGTAAAACAACCATTCATAATACTGCATGTAAATGCACAACGAAAAGCCCTGTTTTCTTTCATGCTCTCCTCTATCTTGTTTAAAAACTCCCCTTAATCACCAGGATGTCCCAGATAACTGTGTTTTATTCTAGATTAGCTGAAATAACGGGAAGGCTTCATGCCTGAGGTTTTGCCCTCCATTCCTGCCAAGTGTGTCCCTTTGTTCCTCTCCACTGCAAACACGCACCGGCAGACTACGTCACGGGAAAACTAACCACCTGCTGAAAACCATGATGAAAACTGGATACAGATGGCCATTCAAGACTTCTTGTTTGCAGAATATAGAAGATATGTATTTTTAAGCAGAAGAAAGAGCCATTAATCAAATGAGAATCCATAAAGCAAACAACCACTCTCATGTATCACTACTCAGAGATACCAAGCAGATAAAGTTACTAAACAGAATTCAGGAAGAGCTACATAAAGAAATCCTTGGGTTTTTCATTTAAGGGACAAAAGAGAAAGTAGATGAAGGACCACTTCAATTCTTAGGGCCTGCGGTGTAGGTCTGTAAAACCTRGCTGCTCCTTTTCAATCCATAGAAAATCTAGAGAAAAGGAAAATGTGTAAATATGAGTGACTTGCCATTCTTATGTCTGGTTTTCTGACTGCAGTTTTGGGTTCAGATGTTTTTCTTTTTTTTTTTCCTCAAACATCTGAATTAAGATAAATGAAAACACRAAACAGATTGCAATATCTAAGAAAAAATAGAGCTGACAAGACGGTTTTATTGCCTTTACAGATGGTGATTAAGGACATAACATACGCTAAAAATATAGATTGCATACCTAATTATGTTTTGTTTTGCTCTTTTTTATTTWGTCATTAAAACTACTTATTGATAATCTGAAAAAAATGATTCTTTGCACTTTTATTTTTGATTGATATATGACTTACTGGTCTTGTTATTTAAACAAGCTGTAACACATTTCAGTGTTTACAACTCCTCTGTCATACAGTAGGCAACTGGGCCACAGAGAACCAGATGCAAATGCTCGGTGATGTCTTTTTCTAGGCTAAAATAGACATTAGACAAAGAGAGGGACTTCAGGARCATCCTTTATGCATGGACCTCGTTTGTCCGCATTATTAACCTGCTTGGTCCATGATATGGTCTTGGCCTGGGCAAGTACTCTCAGAAACAGCTCCCAGGCTCAATTCGCAGGCCTGATGTGTCAACATCACCAWTAAAATTGGTTTAATTATTAAATTTCATGCTGTTATTTAAGCTTAAAATTTTTCTCAAGTCTTTAATTCCATTTAGCAATTATTTGATAGTGATTCTCATTCTGTTTTATTTTTCATGATCCATTTTAATACCAAATATCAAGAAAAATACTTTGTAAAGGTAGTCTGTATAATATCAGACATCAGTTTAGCATTTCTCAGAAAAAGCTTACCTGGCATATGACCACAGTGATGGACAGTGGAAAATATAAAGGATACATTAAAGACCATGAAAGATTCCATGAAGATGGGGATAAATCCTGCAAATGGTATTTATAAGGTTCTGCATTTCAGTTTCTCCATCATGGCTAAGAGAAATCTTCCACATATACGACAGAGTTATGTCTAAGAAATGTGTGAACACGTTTTGTTTATTCTTGATGTTAAGTCTCTCATCTCTTTTTGTCAGTATTTGAGTRCTTTCTCTGGGCAGATACTGTTGATATAGTTGTCGATACAGATGTTCTGAGAGGCCACCACAGTACCTCCACTCCCATCCTGGAGACAGGACGCTAGGATAAGAGTCAGCCAGAGATTAAGACATCCAAGTTTAGATCAGTAGGCTTCAGCTGGCCAAATCTAATTGTCCACTTTAAGGGGAGCTAAATGGCTCTGCAGACTCTCTTGATTTCACCGCCTGTGTGAGCAATTGGATTGYCTAATCATCATCATCAGTCCTTACAGAGTTATAGGACATTGCACCTCCTGGTGACTCTGCAGAAGGCYGTGGGACTCCTACTAGTTCTCAGTAGCTGTTCTCTTCCTGGGTGGATGTTTTTAACACACCAGAACATCTCAGATGGCAGAGGAGAGTTACATTTAGACATTCAGCACTCGTACTTAGAAGCAGGAAACCCTCAGCTCTCACTGTGGGTCCTTTTTTTTTTTTTTTTCCATTCCACAGATAGCATCTTTTACAAATAGCACCTGAGTTCTTACACTTGCTAAGCTGCTGCACCAACAAGCCTGAGCTTTTCAGCAGAAGAAATTATTCCAACAGCTTACAGCACTTATAAGATCCAGAGACTACTAGCATCAGGCAATCTAAGTTTGATATTGTTACCTAGCTCACTGGAGCGAGAATATATCCATTACAATCACATTTTCTGTTCATTTTAGGGAGTAATGTGGGGAGTAGAGAAACCATTCTATTATTACCAGTAATTGCAATGTGCTTAATTTTCACTGCTCAGTTTACTATGCTCAATGTCTGGAAAACAAGCAATCAGCTTCAGCCTTTATTGGGTTTATTTTTATGTATTTATTTATTTTGTCATGCAGGTAAAAAGGATATTTTCAGGAGAGGGGAAGAAGAAATCTCATGAAATCTTATCCTGATGAAAACTTCAAAATGAGATAAGTCGTGTTCTTGAAGTTGTCTGCTTCTTGTATTAGGGTAAATATTACCCCAAAGGTAGCAAATCTGACAGTGAAAACACATAAAGGGTAGTCCCCATCARTAAGATCATGATTTAGCCCTTGTATAACCTTTTCCTTTTAATTAGTGATCTTTTGAATTAGTTTATAACACCAGATATGTCCTAAGTGATTTTTGTATTAAAAAAAAAATGTTGTAAAAGGCAGCCCRCAATGTAAAGGTCTCTTGTATATATATCCCTAATCTTGAATGATCCCTCAGGCAGTTTCTACCCACACATGACCTTCTGCTGACATCTGCATAGAGGCAGCATCCTATCCAGGTGAATTAATCGGTAAGATGATGAATGGGAGGTGGAATGTCAAAAATATAAGTGATAAGTGAGAACCACAATCTGTAGTCTCTTTTCCTTCTTTTGCAACACCGTCCCGGTGGAAAGGCCAGATCCTGTTTAGCTGCAGCCTGGTTTGTGATGGGAACGTGGAAGGAATGACTGGGTGAGTGGTAAAACCTCTGGGGCAACAGCCTGCACACAGCCTAGAGGAGAGAGCACAAGTTGCAGGAGAGTTTCCAGAGGCAGCRTTAAGTGGGTTGCTATACGCATATCGAGAAAGTAAGCTGTGACTGCAGCCTCAGCACGTGCAAACAGAAGCAAGAACCTAATTTATATTTAGAGCTGAGATAAATTTATGTTTAGGAGAAACAGGAAAGAATGAAACCTCTATCAATGCTCGCTGGGAAGACGTCAATGAGGATAGGCTCTGTTGTTGGCTGTAATACTCAGGACTGTTGAGAAATGAGTCCGAGTTCTGTTAACAAGGCAAGATGAGAATTAGAGGAGGGACTCTGAGCTCTGACCTTCGCTTATGATTTGAAAACTTTAAAAACTTCTACATGAAAGAAAAAAAAACTTATGAAAGAGGTTTCCTAAATTTATTTATGGGAGAAAACAGTAATGGAAAAAAAAAAATAAACCCAAGAAAAATGGATTCAAATCATAAGAAAAGCTGAATTGTCCTGGGACAGGAAAAAAGAGGAGCTAATGTTTTTATGCAGGCCCAGTCCCAAATTATAGGAACAAGATAGATAGGTTAACAGAAACCACTAAAATCACATTCTGGTCCATAAATAACACYGCAGGCAGTAAGAAAAATAACCTGTTGTGGAAAACAATGTGGTGTTATGGGAGACAAAACCAGCTCGGAGGTCCTTGGGCTACTTGTAGTTATGCAGCATAGCCATTCCCCAGGTACAGAGTCTATACATTAAATGTTCTGAGCTGAGCAGAGAAATTAGGGCTTTTGATAAGAGTGTTGTGAAACTCCAGGATTTTTGACATTAGTTTATACACAGCTGAGCATAGGATTGGAATACCTTCTACTGGGGAGGTGGGAGGGAAGAGAAAATRATATTGGTGCCATCAAGCCCTGTAAGGGAGCATAAGCTAATATTTCATAGYGTGTCAAGGACAAGCTGGAGTTTGGAGGAGAACTCCCCATGTGTCAGCTACTAAACTACTAATACACCAATTCCCATTAATCCTAGTGGGGCCATGGAAGAAGCAATTAATGAATCATGCCAGGAGGAGGTATCCCTGTATTCACCGCAATTCCCTCTGAGGAGATCATTGGGAGAAAGGTGGTAGGGAAACTAGCTCAAGAATATAACTCAAAAATATGAAACATGAAACTATTAAAGACATTGAGGTCCATACCCTCACAGCTGGTTGTCAATAGATGGCGGACCTCTTTCCTTGTTTGGTTACTGCTCGGGAGGGGATCTAGAAAAACAGTCCATTCAGATGCACATTCAGATGTTTGAACCATTCAGATGGTTGAATYCACCTCTTTATTCCTCTGCTCCTACATATTTCTATGTAAATTGAGTCTGCAATAAAGAAACTTTGAACATTTAATTTTATTGCAGAAGAAATGGGGAACAAGATGGAAATTAGATGAGAATGATTCACTTCAACTTTGGACCCAAAGCGGAYGTACAATCTGATCATCAGCTTCAGAAAGAGCGCTGAAGAAGATGCAGAAGATGCTACATGGTCTATAATGTGTGCAACTGAAGCKCTAATGCTATGATGCTAGGGTAAAGAAAAGTCCAGACGAGACATCAGCAGTGATGAGTAGGCTGAGCAAGGCATATTGTCTAGGATACGGCACAAATGACTGTTTCAAGCAGGAGGATGTTTCCAGCCAGCATGCTGCAACGCTTGCGTGGCTGTTAAAGGTGAGGGGAAACACAGAAGCACTGTGTTTATTAAACTGCATCTTAAAGATGCACTGTGCATCTTAAACTGCAGGGATCAGGATGCAATGAGCCAATTCAGGAGCTCTGAGTCAGCCCAGGATTTGTAGTGCTAGTGCCTTGGGTGCCTTAAACCTTGCAATGCTAAAGGCTGTCTTCCTGCAGCTCTATAACTCTTTGCTCTATTCTTCTACATCGTGTGATCACTATGTGTGAATTCCCTCAAACTTTGCCTTGTAGCTTTTAGCCTATGTCTTCATAAGATCACTTCACTCTAACCCCCTTGTAGCTTTTAGTTTATAAGGTTGAAGCCTAATAGATAGCAAAGCTGATGYTATTTATATTTCCAGTAAATACTATCCAGTAATATACATGTACCAAGAGTACATGTGCATACATTGTAAGAGCCAATCAGTCTGTAATACCTGGATCTGACCAAATGTGCTCCAATTAGTGCTAATAGTACCATAAGCAGGAACAATGATTAGAGAGTTTGAACAGGTCAAGAAGAAAATCTACATAGGTACTGTGAGATGGATATTTGGGATGGTCACCTGTAACTCTTGAGAAGACATCCAGAGGATGATCCTCATCTGYTGACTCTGACACTTCTTTTCTGYGCTGACCACCRAGGAAACTTTTCCCTTTTCTCTCTCTTTTTCTTGTTGTCTCCCYGTTTTTTCAGTCCTCCCCCCCTGCGGTAACTTTGAGATTAACTGCATGAGCTATGGACCCTGCTAATTCAAAGCATATGGAAAGAGTTTGATTAAAAACAGGAGAAAATAATGTTTCAACATTGTAAGATCAATATAGCAGAGCTCAGTGCATCACTGTACAGAAAGGAAAGGTGATTATAGTTTTAAGTGAAACCAATTTCACTCCCTGATTCTCACACCTGCATGCTCAAAAGCATCAAAATTTGTGCATCCAGGTGGTCTGCTCAAAAGTGCTTGCAATGACATGGAAAGCAACGGACACAGCATATGAAGTCCTCATCACATCTCCTTTGGTTGGCACTCATATGTCTCTTCTGGATGTGCCTTCTGTATCTTTAGGAAGCTGACAGAGAGTGTGATGTTTTACATCTCCATCCTGCATCCCCATTTCCRCAGGATTTACCCACTGTGTTTTGTCTCTTTATCAGTGTGTCTACTTTACTATTTATCTTCCCACCACCATTTCTTAATGGCTTGGGCCTGACCTTTGTTTTGGACTGTTTCATGTTTCAGTCTGGTTGCAGGTAGTCCCTTGTTATTGGTCTGTCCCACTGGGACCATGCCAATGCACTTGCCAGGGAATGAACAGTGTAAATAAGTATTTGAGAGGTTGAGAGGTTCAGCCTTAGCAGGAGGTTCTCAATAAAGGACATAAAAACATTCAATAAAGGATATAAAGAAGCAAGCTTATCGTGCTCAGATGAGCAGGCATGGTCAAAGTATCAAAAAAATCACATAAAATGGTAAAACTCTCAGGAACAAGGATGTGAGTCTCACAAGGCAACTGTTAAAAAAAAATCACAACAGAGAAAAGGCATATCTGGTTATATAAAAGCAATGCTTAAAAGTAAAGATAACAAAAGTACTTCTGTTGTCAACTGACTTGAAAAGGAAACTCAGAAGAAGGAGGGAGATGACCAGTAAAATGGATTAATGATACTTTGACCAATTTGCCACCTTTTTCTTAAGAAAAAAGCATCTCACAAAATATTTGCTCTACCTCAAAATAGCTTCTGCCTTTCTAATTCTGAATTTTTCAGATTAATAGAATCTCATTAAATCAGAATAAAGAACCATTAAGGACTTAATAAACTAATGCTTTATACAGAATTCTGGCATATAAAGAATTTAAAGTACTAAGTGTACTAATTCAAACTATTGTTTTAAGGTCAAAAGGCAGCCACTTCTTTTCCATATTAACTATCATCATTAATCTGCACGGTGCTTGCCTTTCRTGTCCTAGTATTAATAAGCTGTTATTATCACCCAGGTAAAAATAGGGAGTGTAGAAGATATACCTTCATAATTGCCATTAATCCTGATGAGGTTGATTCTTGTTAATCTCCAAGTATTAAAAAGAGCATATATCTTCCACTCTATACTAATAAGTCATATAAATGACCATTTGCAAGAATTAATGAACTGCATAGCTTCTTTGTTTAAAGCACTGTCAAGTTAAAACTATATATAATGATGAGAAAATATCTCCTTGCTAAACTTTTATAAATTAAGTTTTAGAAGTCTAGTGGCCAATTCTTTTCTAGGACAAGATAGAATATCTTGCAGAAGGTAGGTCATGGATATAACCCTTAAGCTATTTACTCTATTTTTTTAAAAAAAACATAGCAATTCTGGTTATCTTTGTGCATTTTAAATCAATCAGTGTTATTATCTAGTTCCATTTTGTGTACTGATGTGTTTCACTTTCTGCATATTTGACCTACTTTGTACAGTTCAAGTTTCTGACGATATGAAAACACTGCACTTCTTAGACTTTGGGGGAAAAAAAAGAAAAGAATAAAAGCAAAATTCTTTTTTAAGGTTTTTAAATGTCCTGAAAGGGCCTGAAACTATAGAATATAGTAATTTTCAAGTATTTCTCCCCAAGAAAATAAAGCTATGATTATTTTTCAGTTAGCAATGGATCTTAAATGGAATGAAGAAAAATTTTACTGCCAGCTGTTGTCCTTGGGTCTAGCCAGTGACCTTGTTTGAATACAACGTGAATACAAGAAAATTTGCAAACCTTTCTCCTCTGCTACCACTAACTGATGATATGCAATTATGGGAAGCATCTGGGAATTATCTAGTATTAAAAAAATAGATTAACACACATGATCAGAATCTTAATACGTTAATTTCCTATCTACTTTTGTTTATATGCCTTGGAATATTAAGAAGGAAATTAGTAGGTGAATTTGGAGGATATTTTTGTTGGTTTTGGGTGGGTTTTTTTGAACAACTCCCTCCCCTTTATCCCATTTTACTTTTATTTAGGAAAGGAAAACTAAATTAATCAAAGTGCTTAGGAGGGGTATCAGAATGGCTAACCTTTAGGCAGAAGCTTATTTTTGTACCAAGAAAGAGAATTGCCTTTGTACCAAGGTGAGAATGGAAAGAAAAGAAGAGTATCAGGAAGTAACAGTAGAAGAACCAAAATAAAATGATGCTTTGTTTTTGAACCTAGAGTGTATTACCAGGTTAAATAGTAGTTAGATATGGATAGATATGGATGGAAGAGAAAGATAACGTCAAAAGTTAAATGGAAGGACTACTGGATGATATCTGAGCAGACAGGAAAGAAAGATCTTAAAGCACTAAGGGCTGCACAGAGAATGGTGGCTCTAGTAAAGCCAAAGGAGACGTTATGAAGGGTTAGTTCACCAAGCCATCTGAGGAAAGTCCATGTAGAGCATGGGAAACAGGCACCTTTCCAAGCAGGCAGGGGATGCAAAATGTTCATAATGTGCTTGTCTGCCTTGGGGGAGAAACAGCATTGCCTTCCTGCTGTGGTCCCTGCAGAATAAATCTTAGAAATCTCCCTCAGATGTTCCTTCTGCAAAACAACAGCACTTAAATGGAGGGAAGGGTGCCACYTGTCTATTTATCACCCGTGATAAGAAACTGGAGATCTTAGATCCCGTGAGGAAGTATCTGAGAAAATCTGATGCTGATTTTTCCTTCGGTTGATGAAATGGGTGAGAAAGTGTAAGCCAGGTTTGAAAATCAGGATTGGTAACAAGGCTGAGAACTGGCTCTCGGGGCTGATGAGCTTTCAAATGGTACCCRGAATAACCTATGTATGGGGAAGAAAGCATGAAATTTATGCTTACTGTGTTTTATTTTTTAAATATATTGTTTAATAAAGCTTAAAATGTTGGAAGCAGATGGAATTAYGTAAGAAAGATTAAAGTGAAGCATTAATTGTTTACTGCTTAAAGTATATTCATAGGCAGGCTTTTTTAATCTCTTATTTCAAAATATTGTCCATTTGGAAAAAAATGTTGTTGTAATRTAGATATATCAGTGAAGACAAGCAAAGACATTTGACCATCAGTGCTACTTCAAATAATCTGTGTTGTGCCTGTGAGCTTTTATAAAATAAGCAAATAAAACATTTGTATACTTATAACCTAATCTAAAATCCAGATTTTCTAAGAAGTAGAAATTAGAATATCTAGAATATTGCTTTTCACCAAACACTAAAGAGAGTGACTGAGGCAGATATAAAATTTCTATCGTAAGAATATCAATACAATAAATTTACTTTGGAAAGACAGAAACACCTTGTTTCCAACAGAGGAGCTTTCTTCTACTTTTTTTTTTTTTTTAATAAAGTATTGTTTAATAGGGATTTGAAAAGGCAATGTCTTATGTTGTCATAATAAAAATTCATGCCAAAAGGTAAAAAGAAGTGCTTCCATACTTTGTTTTTGAAAAAAAGCAAAATACAGCAAAAAACAGAGCTCATATTCTAAAGGAAAAGGAGGGGAAAAAAAAACACTTGGAAAAACTTATATAAAAAATTGCTATAAATCATGCAGTGCAGTGTCCGAAGTTTGCTATCTCCAGTTTTTTCGCAATTCTTGTCTTCATTCTTTTTTACTATTTTTTAGTGTTCATGACTGAACCACCAACAACCTAACTTAAAGTGTTCAGAGAGGATTGAATTGGATCATTATTGTGATTTTGAAGGAAATATATGCTGGAAGAATTTCTAAATCTTCCATGAATTACTTCATCACAGTATTCATGATTTTCTTCCTCGATTCTGTGTATATCTCTAGTTGATAATAGACACAACTTTGTTAACTCTTACCCACTTTGAATACTGCTTCTCTGAAAAAATTACAACGAGAAAAACCTAACAGACGTCTTGCTAGACGTGTGTTTGTAGGGATAATCAATGAGCATGTTTCCCATGAGAAAATCTTCTCATTTAACTTTCAAATAATGTAATTTATCAGGTTCATTTCRCATGAATTTGGAGAGGATTTTTGATATGTTTTCCATGTTCCTATAATGTTTTTTCAGGAAGTTTTTTTTTTTTTTAAAAAAAAAATGCTACATCTTTGAACCTTTTAACATCATGTTAAATTATTTCTTTACCATTAAGAGTACATCAGTGATGTAAAGTGCCTAA